>NW_026729535.1:0-58915 GCF_030272615.1 Cryptomeria japonica | reverse complement strand
AGGAGCTGTTTTAAGTCAGGAGAATAGACCAGTTGCATTCTTTAGTGAGAAGTTGAATGATGCCAAGAAAAAGTACTCTTCCTATGATTTAGAACTTTATGCATTAGTACAGGCACTTAGGAAATGGAGACATTATCTTCTTCCTAAAGAGTTTGTTGTATACATAGATAATCAAGCACTAAGTTTCTTGAACTCACAGGATAAACTGAATCATAGGCATGTTAAATGGGCAGAATACTTGCAAGCTTACACTTTTACTCTTAAGCATAAGAAGGGTCAGTTGAATAAAGTAGCAGATGCTTTGAGTAGAAGGTTGTTAACGATTCATGAGATTCAAGTTCAAAGCATTGGTATTGATAGTTTTAAAGATATGTATCCTACTGATGATGATTTTGCTGAAGCTTATAAAGTTTGTCAAGATTTTGAGAATAATTTCCATGGTGCATATGTTGATTTCACTTTGTAGGATGGTTTTTTATTCAGGGGTGGACAGTTGTGTGTTCCAAAAGGTTCTATGAGAGAGAACCTCATTCAGGAGAAGCATAATGGGTGCTTAAGTGGATATTTCGGTCTCAACAAGACCTTAGAACTGGTTCAAAGGTTCTATTATTGGCCTAAGATGTAGAAAGACATTCGGAGGTATGTTGAGCAGTGTTTGGTATGTCAGAAGGCAAAAGGTAATTCCTCCAATGCTGGTTTATATCAGCCTCTTCCCATTCCACATAGGCCTTGGGATTGCATTAGTATGGATTTTGTGGTAGGATTACCTAGAACTCAAGCAAGATTTGATAGCATCTTTGTAGTAGTTGATAGATTTAGCAAAATGGCTCATTTTATTCCTTGCAAGACAACACATGATGCAAGTCATATTGCTTACTTATTTTTCAAAGAAGTTGTTAGAATACATGGTTTTCCTACTAGCATCATTTCAGATAGAGACGTTAAGTTTCTTGGTCATTTCTGGAAAACATTATGGAAGAGATTGGGTACTAATCTCTCTTTTGGTTCAACTTATCATCCACAAAATGATGGCCAAACTAAAGTTGTGAATAGGTCTCTTGGAAACATGCTTAGGTGCTTAACAAAGGAATATGGGCAGAGTTGGGATCAGCTCATTCATCAAGCAGAATATGCCTACAATGATAGTGTCAACTGGTCTACAGGTAAAATCCCTTTTGAAGTTGTTTATGGTATACATCCAAGGGGTATAATGGAGTTGAGGGATATCACTAACTTGCAGCTTAAGAGTGGAACAACAGATGACATGGCTCAATCCATGAAGGAGGTTCATGAACAAGTGAGAAAAGCTCTTCAAGATACCTCCCAAAAAGTCAAGGCAAGAGTGGATGCTACAAAGAGAGATGTTCAGTTTTCCATAGGTGATTATGTGATGGTTCATTTGAACAAGGCAAGGCTAAAAAAGGGAGTTCCAAGCAAACTTCAGATGAGGAGAATAGGCCCTTGCAAAATCTTGGCTAAGTGTGGGTCTAATGCTTGTTGGCATTATAACAGACAAGAAGAAGGTTGGCATTCCAATTACAAATGAGAGATTGTTGGCATTTCAATAAGGATATTGAGAAGGTTGTTGATGACTATGGATACAACTTATTAAGGATGATTACTGTCTTAATATTATTATTTTGTCATTGATGTCAAGAAATTGATTTTCTAATTCAGTATGATGTTGCCATATCTTAAGAAGTATGATTTGATGAGTATAAAGATGTTGGTAAAAGACACAGAAAGAATATGATGAATAAGGGGATAAGTTATTCAATGGGCAACTATTACCGAGTTAGACAATGATGGGATCATGATGTTTAGATTGTTTTGATATCCTACATATGCTATTGTTTGAAAGGTTAATACTATACTATGTTACCGAGCAAAGAACCTAGTCAGTAAACCCTAAGGAACCTAGTCGGTAAACCCTAAGGTTATCACTATCAGTTAATGAAGGTAGAATGTCTACCGAGTGAAGTTTAGTATTTACCAAGTTACAACCGAGCTATAACAGAATGCATTAAATGTTTACATGTGATATTTAATGAAGGAAGCTGATGAGCTGGAGCGAATTAAATGATTGGTAAGCCGTGTATGAAGATTGTTAAAGAATCTATGGTAAAGAAAGGTCGGCAGGAAGATCTATAGCTCAGATTGAACCGCAATACCCTAACACAAGTTCCAAGGTGAAAATGCAAGTTCCAAGGCGTGGTAAAACATTTTCAGATCGAAGGATACATTGAACCTGGACAAGATTGAAGATCTGGTGGCTATGATTGATCATGGGAAATGTGATCAAGGAGATTAAGCGGTTAGAAGATTGTTTATAAATAGGAAACTGTTGATAAACAATGTATGTGGGCAAGTGTATGCACAGGGATGCTACATAGTGATTACCAAGCACAAAAGCTTGAAGACCTGTTTTGATAACAGAGTATATAGCCTAGCAGAGGGACAAGATAAGTCATATGAATTAATTGTATTGAGCAAATAAGAATCTGCTTTAGCATTTTTAGATGTGAAGTTGCAGACATATTTTTATTATTGTTATTTTGAGAAGTAGTAGGAAATCTCTTAACCGAGTGGACTTAACAGTCTTATTTGTAAAATCCTCTAGCAAGGTGACATTCTTATTGAGTGTTTGAAATCCTTTAACAAGGTCACTTCTAACAAAGTGAAGATCCTAATAGATCTGAGCGAAATCCCTTAACCGGGTCACATCTAGCAATGTGTTTGTAATCTTTAACAAGATTTGCTTTTAACCGAGCATACTCTAGAAGAGTATATTTCTTAGTGGGTCCGAAATCCCACAATGGTTTTTCTCTATTTGGGTTTCCACGTTAAATCTGGTGTTATGAGGTTTATATTGTTCATATGCTTTTGAGTTTGCATGTTTGACAGTTTTGGTTATATGAATGATATATATGTTACCGAGGTTGAATCTGATGTTTTTATGGATGATTAAGTTTGTATGATTCACCCCCCCCTCTCATCTTGTTGTCTATTGGATCTGTACTTATATTAAGTATCAGAACTATCAATGCTTACAAAGTTGATTTGCCTACTGATGTTTCTTTGTCTCCCATTTTTAATGTTACAAATTTGATTGCTTTCAAAGGGAAGCCACCTGAGGAGATTCAAAGAGTTTCAGATGTTAGACAATCCCTTTATGATCTATCTCTCCCTTCTCTTTCTATTCCCCAAGCAGAACAGGTTCTAGACTCCAGGATTCTCAAAAAGACAAGGAATCACACCTACATGGAGCATCTAATCAAATGGAAGGATAAGCCTATCTCAGAGGCCACATGGATACCTGAAGCTGACTTTCAGAAGTTTGACATCTCTTCTTCTTTTCTGCCTCAAGGAGTCACATGACTTCTTTGTTTTTGGGGGAGTATGGTGCAGGAGCACCTAGTTGAGCAAAACTCTCCTTTTCGAGTAATTTGTGATTTCATGTTTGTAATGTCTTGTGTCAAGTTTATAATGTTGTTTTAGGTTGTTGTGTGTCATGTTTAGTTGTTTTTATCTCATTTTGGGTTCAAGAGGTCAAGTTTTGCCTTTCATGCTTTGCGTTGACAATTTTTGGCAAAAATGTGCAAAATTGCCAAAAAGGTCTTCTAATGCTTTCCAAAGCATTGAAACGTGCTTGATAAGTGTTTTTAAGCATGTCTAATTTTTCTAGACAATTTGATAAGGTTATATTGTCAAAAATGTCTTTTGGAGCAAGAAATGTTGTCATTTTTTTACTTTTCTTGCAAAATGAAGTTGTGGAAGCCTCATGTCCATACTTGGATTGCTAACTAAATTTTTGGACTATAAAAAGAGCTCTATTTTCCTTGAAGAAGGTTGGTGATTGTATGAGCAAGAGATTCCTAATAAAAAAACATGAAATTTTGGCTTTATTCACTGTTTTTTGCTTCTTGGGAGTAACAGTCCGTACTGTAGATTTTCTATTCCATACCATACCTTTGGAAAGTGTTCATATTAGTTTTAAAATAATCTCCATGTGATTTTAGTAATGGTTCCCTTTGGCAATTTGTTTATACAAAATTATTTTACTTATCTGTGCTCATTGCCCTGTCAAGGGTTTGAAGTTCCAAAATGCCACCACTTGACTAATCCAGATCTGGGATCCCACAATATGGATTTATTCAAGTTGGTACTCATGTATATAGTGTACATATGCTTCTCATTGTGCCAAAATTGTGTTTGGAAGGAGGACTTGAGTGAATACTAGGCAAGTATTGATTACTCGGCTAGTAGCATGATCAAAAACTCAAGATTTGCACCCAAAAGAAATTTGGAGCAAAAAAATGTATGAGGAAGATGTTTGGACATATGGAAAATAGTGTTGAGAATCATCTTGGTTTGTTAGAATAGCTTATTCTTATTGAACATTCTCATTTTGTAAACAAAATAGTGAGTTCATTGTTTTTGTGAATTGTGTTGTCAAATTGCACAAGGAATGCTTCAAGAGCATAATCCAAGCCTTGTAACTATGAAGGCTATGTAATAGGAGGTTTCACAAGTATTTGTAGACCTCTTTGAGGTGTATTTATAGTTCCATTTTTTTTGTTATGCAGGTCCAAAGGTGTGATAATTGTTGACTGGTAAAAGGGCAACATTTTGACCATGACAATGACAATTTTACTGTTTTTCTCAGTGGTTTGCCAAGTGTTTGGCATAATGCTTATCAATAAAAGGTATGGGAAGCTTTAATTTTCTATGAAAGAGGTCTCCTAGCAGTGTGGGAGCTTGAATCAAGCTTGGTGAAAGGAATCCATGGTGGAAGCATCCAAACCCTCACTAAACCCTATGTTTAAGCCTAAATTTGTGGGCAATCACTAAACCAGGTTGAGGGAGCCTAAAACCATAAAAATATATTTTCTAAGACCTATTACACACTATCCAAAACATCTTCCATGGTCAAGAAGCCCATCATTGGGCAGGGTGAGCAAAAAGGTGCCAATTAGGCCTCCACGGGCTAGTAGCCCTTTGATTGCATAACACACACTTTTTAGAACCCGATTGCAAGGAGGAGTTTGGGGCTCATGAGACTTTGTGTGGACATTTTAAAATAGTGAACCAAATGAAAAATAGGACCTTGGATAGTGCATAGCCTCAGTTGGAGTTTTTGACCCTTGGTTGGTGAGTTGAGTAAGCCAAAGGCTATGGGCCTTAACTAAGTTTGATTGCCAAAACCTTGAGTAAATATTGTTACCCTACATTTCCATGTTGAAGACTCCTAATGCACTCTGAAATAGAGGGTTGAATGCCAAAAGAATAGGGTTTGAGAATGTGTAGATGGTTGGAGTGAGAAATTGGAGTAGGTTTGAGCATGGGTGTGAGCTATCACCAAAAAGGGAGGTTGTTGGTGAAGACTTGTAGAGAGACCTGACTATTGCAACTAATCTTGATATTGGTCAACATAAGGAGCAAACATAAACAATACTTTTGTTTCCTTTTGTAACTTCTTGACCAAAATTGGCCTTTTGAGCACTTACCTAGCAATCTCCCTATCAATGAGGGTGGTGGTGGTGGGTGGTGGTGCAGTTGCTGTGAGGGTGAGCCAGGATATAGGGAGAGTAGTACAGAGGAGGAGATCAAAGATCCTCCCTCCACCAATTACACGGATAGAGGCAGCAGGTATCTCATCTCAGGCTCCTATTCAGATTCACATGCCCTTGCATTAGCAGGATGCACATATCAAGGCATTACAGGTCTCTGTGCAGCGATTACAGACATAGGTGTCACAGCAAAAGAGACAAATTGTAGCTCAGTAGAGACAGATTGCCCAGTTGTAGACAGAGAGGGATACTACTTTAGAGCGCTAGGGTTGAGCGGAGGCATTAGCCGATAGTTTACACAGAGCAGCAACGGGAACCCCGCTCTGAGATACCTTTCTCTAAGATACTTTGAGAGAGATCCAATACTTTCCCAAAGAGGTCGAGTACTACAGGCGGTTATATGAGGATCTAGTCCCTCGAGAGTAGAGAGTATTGATCTACGCAGTTGTGACTGCTACTAGATCAGGACGAAGTCACACCAGGACTGAGAGAAGGGGTGTGACAAGGCCATTATGATGAGACCCACCTGGCAAAGATCCTGGGGAAGGGACATTTGGTGGTGATACAGGTGCTACGAGACCATTAGCATCCGGAGGCAATCATGCTTGATTATACCATTTGTGATATAGATAATTATTTTTGATGTATCTTATATACAAATATGATATTATTTGTACACTTGACTTTGATTTGAGATTTATATGAGATGCGACAGTAATTTTCCTTGGTTCCACATGCAATGTTGATACATGATGATGTGTTTTTAGATGATGATGCTTATGGATGTCATAATTTTTTTATTTATATGCTTATAGATGTTGATATGTGATGATTCGTATTCATGAATGTATATGATGGTATGGATGTTTTTATGATGATGTGATATGATGCTTTTTTATGAGATGTATACATTATGATGATGCACTATTTGATGCATATTTTGGTACATGATTATGATAACTGTATAAATGATTTATATGTCTTATATGCTTGTCTACATGATTCTACGTTTATGGACGCATATGGTGTCAATGTGGTGTGTTCTTTCTATTTGATAAGTGATTTTATGATGATGCGATCTATATGTTTTAAAGGTGATATATGCATATATGATGATGTGTTATGTGTTGTGATTCAATGATGATTTACATGGTAAATGCACTTCTGTGATGTTGTTGAAATGCAAACTAAATGTAAATGATGAATCTTGATAAATGTAGTTAATAATGATATATAATTTTTATATTCTAATGGTGAGGACGATGATGATAATGATACATTACTTTAAATGCAAAATTGATGTGTTAATGCTACTAAATGAAATGGTATCATGATGATAATGATAAAATAAATGTAACTACATATGAATGTGATTGACATGAAATTTATTGTGGTCATGTAGTCTAATTATGCAATGATGTCATTCCATTTAGCCAATTGTTTGTGCTCTTTTTGTCATCACTGAGCTTTTTAAATGTTGGAAGTTATTACAAACATCAATGGTATAACTGAACCATGATGACTTGAGTATAACTTACATGGATTTTGATATTGCAAAATGACACAAGTGTTGAGGTATAATGAAACCAAGACGGCCTGAGTGTTGTTTGTGTAAAACAAACAAGAGTGGATCATCAATATATGCCAATCTGAAATGTCTTCAATGATATGTTTCCAATCATGTCTTGCGACTAATTGGTATAGTGCAAATGATCCACTCACAGATAGAAAACAAAGAAAATATCATACTCTTTCCTTGCTTCTCTAGTTTAAAACATCCTTGAGTTGCCCCGAAGATTTGACAACCAAAAAAATCATGATAAAAATAGTCAAATCTCATGCTAAAGTAATCAAACCATGATTCAAAATAGATCATCCATCATGTTTCGTGTTGTATCGATCCTAAAGTTGAGTTTGATGATTGGTTTGAAATGTGTTTTCAAATGTTGCATGTTGCATGTTGCATTGTGTTTGGATTTGAATGTTTTGATGTTCATCATTGAGTTTCATGATCTTTGTTTGCGAGATATGTATGCATTCATGTAGTTGTCATTAATTTAAACCCAAAAGGTGAATTGCCCTGAGGGAGGTTAGGATTTTGCCCCCAGCCATGGACACAACTGTCGATATAGATATATACATTGAATACCAAGCCATGGTGAGATATTATACAAATAAATTGTTGTAGACAATGAAGGACGG
The DNA here is from genome assembly GCF_030272615.1 of Cryptomeria japonica. Lineage (NCBI taxonomy): Eukaryota > Viridiplantae > Streptophyta > Pinopsida > Cupressales > Cupressaceae > Cryptomeria > Cryptomeria japonica. Next base: position 51,143 of record NW_026729535.1, on the reverse strand, counting down.
TGACTACGCTAAGTGTGTCCAAGATTGAATTGCGTTAAAGAGTTGTGTCAACCGATGGCTTAGATGAAATGGATGCAAAAGGGTATGATATATGTACTGATAGATAGAAGAGCTTATATATCACAAATAGCGCATGTTGCTAGGTTTTTACTACTTGCTTTTATTGCACTTTTTTATTTTTATAAATTTTTTGTATTTTTCTTGAGTTTTCTCTGTCTTTTTTTTTCATGCATTGGATGACTCAGGTGTAAAACTTCTTGAGATGGATGTTGTTGATAGGTTCATCAAACAAGTCCCCTTCTGATGTAGATAATTGATATGCCCCTGATCCATAGGTTGATATGATGATGAAAGGACCCAACCAATTTGGTTCAAACTTGCCTTTCTTTTCTCGATCCTATTGATTGCGAGGATTTTCCTTCAGTACCAAGTCACCGATTTGAAATGCCCTTGGTTTTACACTGTGGTTGTAACTTCTGCACATGCATTGCTGGTATGTTTTGAGGTGATCAAAAGCATATTTATAGCGTTCATCTAGCAACTCTAATTCTTGTAGTCGGTTGACCTTGTATTCCTCATTTGGAATGAGTCCTTTCAGTGATACTCTGAGTGATGGTATTTCAACCTCAGTGGGTAAAATGGCCTATGATCCATATACAAGTGCATATGGTGTAGCTCCTATAGGTGTGCAGATGCTAGTGTGCTATGCCCATAAGGCAGGATTTAACTGAATATGCCAATCATGACCAACATCGTTCACTATTTTCTTTAGGATTTTCAGAATGGTTTTGTTTGAAGCCTCTACTTGGTCATTCCCTTGAGGATAATAAGGTGTGGAGAAGCAATGTTGGATATGGAATCTTTCAAAAATTTCCCGCACATCTTGATGCCATACTGACAAATAAGATAGTTCAGGATGAAGGAATATATTTTCTTGTCGGTAACAGTAGTCAATGGAACAATGTCAATCCATTTTGTAAAATACTTAGTGGTCATGATTATGAACTTGTGTCCATTTGATGAGGAGGGATGGATCTTACCCATGAGGTCAAGTCCGCACTGACAAAGACCATGATGTAGTGAATGGTTGCAGGTCTTGTGCCAGTGCATGTATAAGATTGCCATGAATTTGGCATTTCGGTCATTTTCTAGCAAATTGGGAGGATTCCTTTTCCATGGTCGGCCAATAATACCCCATCCTTAGAAGTTTCTTGGATAGAGTAGGACCACTTGAATGTGTTCCACAAATACCTTCGTGAAGTTATTGTACGGTGGTTTCAGATTCGTTACGATCAAGACATCGAAGAAGAGTACCTTCAAGACCTCATCTATAAAGTGTATCAATAGTTAAGGTATAATGAGTTGCTTGACATATAAAGTTGTGTTTCTAGTTTCTAGATAGATTTGGCAGAAGGATAGTATCTTTTAGGTAGGCATAGATATTTCCATAGAGTGGTGAGTCAAAACTGACTAGGTGACATATGACTTGGGATTCAATATTGTCATAGGCAGGGGAAAACAATTGCTCCACCAGGAACTCATAACGATTTTGTCTTTCTGGAATTTGTAGAAGAGAGGTGATGGTTGCCATGGCATCTACAGCTTTACTGTCTAGCCTTGGAATTTGTTCAAAAGTGATATTTACAAAATACTTCTTGAAATAATCCACAATTCTTTTATAGGGCATTAGCTTATCGTCTTTGGTTTGATAATCATCATTAACTTGATTGATGACCAATTGGGAGTCTCCAAAGACCTGTAACTCTGTGATTTTCTATTCTACTACCACTTTGATTCCTGTGACTAGGGATTCATACTCAGTTATGTTGTTTGTGCAAGGGAACATTAATCTATAATATCTTGGGATGGTATGTCCTTGTGGAGTGATGAATAGGATTCCATCACTTGATCCATGTTGTGTGTATGATCCATCAAAGTACAAGACCCGTGATTGTGTTGTGACTATGAGAACATCCATGTTGAGAAATTCAAGAAGCAACAGATGATTGTCTTGTAATGGTGTCTCTGCCAACTGATCTTCTATAGCTTGACCTTTGATTGCTCTCTTGTCTATGTATTGAATGTCAAACTCACTCAAAATCATCACCCATTTAGCTAGTCTTCCGGTTAAAGAAGCTTTACTGAGTAGATACTTTAATGGGTCTATTTTTTCTATTAACTTGATTGTATGAGCTAGCATATAGTGTCAAAACTTTTGAGAAGCAAACACCACAGCTAAACAAGATTTTTCAATGAAGGTATAGTTGAGCTCATATCCATTCAATGTTCTGCTGATGTAATAGATCACTCTTTCTTTTCCTGTTGAATCCTCTTGTGATAATAAATATCCTAAAGATACCTTCATGGTTGATATGTAGAGAAGTAGAGGTTTGTCTGCTATTGGTGACACTAATATGGGTGGATTCATTAGGTACTACTTTAATTGGTGGAATGATTCTGCACATCTGTCCTCCCATCTAAAAGCAACATTCTTGTGGAGTAGGTGAGTGAAAGGGAGGCACTTGTCAGCTAGTTGAGCAATGAATATTTTGATGGATTGTAGTCATCCATGTAGAGATCTTAGCTAACTGATATTTATAGGAGGTGGCATTTCCATGATGGCTTTTACTTTGCGGGATCCACCTCGATGCCATTTTCTGATAGTATGTATCCCAATAATTTTTCAGATGTTACACCGAACACACATTTTTTTGGGTTTAGTCATATTGAATTGTTCTAGCCTCAAAAATATTTTGTCAAGAATCTTTAGATGTCCTTCCCTTGTAAATGATTTGGCTAATAGGTCATCTACATAGTCTTCCATGAATGTGTGCATCATATCATGAAAGATTATGGCCATTGCTCTTTGATAGGTCGCTCTTGCATTCTTTAAGCCAAAAGGCATGACATTCCAATAGTAGGTACCCCATGGACATGTAAATGTTGTTTTATCTTGGTCTTTTGGTGCTATTTTAATTTGATTATAGCCTGAGAAACCATCCATAAGTGATAACATGGCATGTCCTTTTGTTAAATCTACAATTGTGTCAATTTTGGGTAAAGGAAAATCATCCTTAGGGCAATCCTTGTTCAGATCTTTGAAGTCAGTGCATATCCTGATACTTTTGTTAGGTTTTGAAACAAGTACTATGTTAGAGATCCACTCTGCATAGTCGATTGGTCGGATAAAACTGACATCCAGTAGTTTCTTTAGTTCTACTTTGACAAGCAGTGCCACATGTGGATTCATTTTTCTCAGCTTTTGTTTGACATGATTAGCTCCTGAAGCTATTGATAAATGGTGCATGATTAAATCTGGATCTACTCCTGGCATATTTGCATACGACCAGGCAAAGTTGATTTGCTTTTCTTCGAAAAACTTTGTAAAACTTGATTTCTCTTGATCTGTTAAGGATGCAGTCAGGTGTAAAGTCTTTGCTACTCCACTATTTCGATATTTATTGATTGTGTTGGTTCAATCAATATTGGTGATAGTGCTTAGGAAGAGTGTCAAGTCTTTCATCCGTCAGCACCTCAAAGAGGTTTTCACTATTGGATACATCCTTTCTTTTTACTTTTTTGTGATCTAATACTGCCATTAAATAGTTTTCACCATTAGATCCTTTTTGTGTTTTATTTATTTTGCGACTGAAAAGCTTGGCACTCCCCTGGTTGAAGATATCACTATGAGTTTCGCTGGTGGATTTAACTGAATAGAGGTATTGGACAATAATGTCATCATCTGGGAAGATAGGTATGTCAAGTTGTTTAGTTGGGAAGATGGGTATGCCATTATCTTTTTCAAAATTGAAAGTGAAGTTCTTTTTAAAGCTCCAAAGGAAAATGATGTTCTTTTTAAAGCTTTCCAAAGGAAAATGATGTTCTTTTTAAATATTTCCAAAAGAAAATGATGTTCTTTTTAAAGCTTTCCAAAGGAAAATGATGTTCTTTTTATCCTTTTGTAAAATGAAAATTGTAACAAAAAGCAGTGAAAAGACTAATTTAAATCCTTGAGCACCTGCAAGACAAATATTAAATCCTGGAAAACTTGTTCAAACAGTTAGTTTGATATGGTGGGCTGACAAGCCTAATTTTTCCTTTTTATTTTTTCCAAATCAGATTAATCTCCCTGTTATGCGCTAAATAGTGAAATAAATGTGCTAAAAGATGACACCTATGTGCTATTATACAACACCCAAGCGCTACACTGATACTACAATGTGCTATTATGATACTCATATGCACTGAAGAAATAAAATAAAGCACTCATTGAACTTGGACTTCTATGCACTAAGTAATCGTTCAGATGCGCTAAACAGTGAGATAGATGCGCTAGAAAATGGAGTTTATGCACTAAAGTTCCCTACATGTGCGCTATTATGAGATTCCAACATGAATTTGTCTTCAACTTGTGTGCAAAAATGATTTCAAATTTGGGACGGGCCCCCCGGTGGGCACCAAAAATGTATGCAAGGTTTTTAGTATAATTAGTCAATCAATTTTAAACTAGAAACTAACATACCAATGGAACTTTTGAATATAAAGACTAACTAAACTTAAACTGATTAAACAAGTTAATACTCCAAGATGTGTCTCATTGTTCTCTATCTCATAGGATTCCTCAAGTCAATGGTTGCTCTCAAGTCATTGAGCAATGAACTTTTGGAATGACAACTCCAAGAACGAGTGATAATGCGTGAAAATGATCTATATGCAAGATGCACCTAAGATCTATATGATATGATAAGCTTACTTATATATGATTAGTTGTGCTATGATGAAGATAATGATATGATAAAGAAACTAATCAAGCTATGCTAACATGATTCATGATGAAAATGCTTATGTTAATATGCTCCTAAATGATTAAAATGCTAATTATCAAAGAGAAGCAAATGCTTGATGAAAGTAGACTATAATATAGATACATGAAACTTGGATATGAATAATGAGAGAAATGAGGCCTATTTATAGAAGAAATGGGCAATTGGATGGTTAAGATTGAGTAATCATAACAATGGCTAAGATTTAATGATCTTCAATCCATGTTTACAATTTTCACCAATGAAATGGTGACAATTGTCAACATGAGATGGCTTGAGATGAGAGAGAAGAGACATTAAATGCCTAAGAAGACATGGTGGTCACCCTAGGGGGTAAGGTTGGGGTTGAGTTAGTGGATAATCCCTTTGTCCAAAGGATAAAATCTTGCGTAAGGGTTAATGGATAACCATGGTCAAAGCAATGAATGCTTGAAGAGACCCATGGGTTAAAGAAGGATAAAGTTAGAGAGAAAGTCTCTAACCAAGGGTCAAGTTTGAGTTAACCATTAATGGTTATTGATGACTTTCGAGGTTGGCTTGTTGAAGACATAAAGCCTTTAAAAGTTTATGAAGACTTTGAGGGTTTTTGAGAAGCGACCTTCTCTTAAGGAATGTGCAAATGTTTAAGAGGTAATTAGGCTAATTAGAATGATTTAGAAGAATCTAGAAGGGGGATTAGATATGCAAGTGGATTTGTTAGGAGGATGCAAGTGGGAGGATATTTTTGGATTTAATTTTGAAATAAAATGATTTATTTCAAAAATTGGTTACAACTTGCATTAGAAGTATTTTTAAATAAATTTGATTTATTTAAATAGGATAGTTTTTTTAATTAAATATGAATTTAATTAAATAGTAAATGGGGATTTAATTAAATAAAAATGACTTCTTTAATTAAAGGTTAGAATGTGGTCAATTAAATAAATTGAATAATTTATTTAATCAATAAAAGAAGGTGGGGGATATTAATTAAATATGATTTAATTAATAGAGGAATTGATTTGATGGATTAAATAAAAATTAAATATTTATTTAATCAGATGGTCAGATTTATATGTCTTGATGAACTTATAAGGCACTGAGAGGGTGGGGGGTGAATCAGTGCTAGTAAAAATAATACAAAATTGAATATCAATTTCACCAACTTAAAACTCAATATACATGCAAGAAATAACACCAAGTATGCAATCACCACATAAAGCATAAACCACATGACACAAGAGTTTATACGCGGAAAACCCAAATGGGAAAAACCACAGTGGGAGTTAGTACCCACAAGATCCACTATATGTAGTATAGAGATCTGGCTGGTTAAGGTCTACAACACTCGATTAGGGGCACACCCTATTAGAAGTGTCTAAGCCCGGTTAAGAGCTTTACAAAAAGGCCTGTGAGGACCAGCCCTGTTAGGAGCTACCCAAGTTAGTGGGATTTGAAAACACAAGCTAATGTATCACGTAGTTAGAGGATTTAATGATCAGAACTGTTAGGATCTGACTGCACCCTGTTAGGAGTGACCTTGTAAGAGGATTTTCTTGCTGCAACTATTAGGGAGACAACAAGTACAAATGATCTTAGTATGACACCTTTTGTGTTTGATAAGATCCACTTCAAAACATTACAACATCACAAAGACTTCATCTCTCGACTCCTCTGATCTTCGCACTATCATAAATACAAAATTTGCTCATCACATATCACACTATCAAGCTCATATATATATATCCTTTCATACCTTATCACACAATTAAAATTATCATAAGGTCGGCTAGAACCTTATTACAATTCCCTAGGTTTAATGCATCTAGACAAGCTTGCATTGTACGCTTTAGTTATGTCGGCCACCAACATAACAAATCCAATTATGTGTCATTTTACCGATCTAAGTGATTTTCATCACTACCGGTTAACTGATGAGCTGAGATATTAGCTCTTTTTATTCTTAAAACTCATAAGTTTTTACCATGTTTTAATTTGTATAATGGGATAGTAATGATGTATTAGAGTTTGACTATATGCATTACATATGTTAACTGAACTCATTAAATCTTGTTTTGTCTTGACCAATTATTCCTGTTGCCATGTGAATTATCATAGGTGATATCATGTGTGAAATGTATAAGTGTTTTGATTAATTAAAATAGATATGTGTGTATGCTTGTATGTTCTATCTTTTTAATTGTAGGAATGAATAAGATGTTGTAGTGGCGGTTTTTGTGTCACATCATGAAGGCAGTTAGAGATATTCAAGGGGTGGTTAAAAGTTCAAAAAGAGAATAATGGGCGAAAGGAGCGGAAAAGGAATAGCAGGGTGCGCAAGACTCATTTATGTCTGTCTTCAGTAAATATTAAATCTTGTAATACCACCATGCTATATTCTTGGTTGTGGTTTAGTAGTGATCCACGTTTTTTAGTGGCTTAACTCTGTTTGTTCTTTGTCATAAATATTCTTCGCCTTGTTTCATTGGCGTGACCTAGATTGTAGGGAGTTGTTGTAGTTTTCTTTTAAATAAGAGTTTGTGCCACTTCTCTGAGGCTAGAGAAAGAGAAGGGGAAGAGATACAAAAGATTTAGAAATAAAGTTGCAGAGTATTTTTAGCTTTCTTTCATTCTGTATGTTGTATCGACCTTTGAAAGAAAATGAATAAAGTGATGCTATTCTAAGTATTTAGAGTTATCTTTGCAAGCTTAGATACACTCATCCAAGGGGGCCCACTTGGTGAGTATTCATGTGCATTTGTTAACTTAGTTTCCCTTTCTGTTGCAGTAGTCATTCTGGAATTGACTATTCCTGCAGCCACTAGAAACAGATCCTGTGACTGTTCCTCTAGCCAAAGCAAACAAAGTAATTCTTGTTTATCAGCTTTGGACTTAGATAACAAGTTCTTTAATTGGGTTTATGTTAATGCAAAGTTTTCCTGTAGCCATTCAGTTGTTACAATTCTTGCTTAATTATTTCAAATAGGTTTAGTTGCTGCAGTAATGTAGAATAGCTATTGCAGGAACTTAATGCATATATAGTGCAGACCCATTTCAAGTAATACGTCCTTGGGTTGATAAAAAATTGAACTTTGGTTATGGAGATAATAACTTCACATAGTGAATGTCCAAACTTCAAGTTGAAACTTTAGCTATAGTTATTGTTCCTATTGGTGAAGCAAACATTTTTGGTGTCGTTGTCGAGGATGGTGTCAAGTTAAGCACATGTTATGGTTATTAATTTTTAGCTTTCAATATAGTTGTTTTTGATAACTCAATTTGTTTAAAGCAATTCTTATAAATCTGCATGCATAGATGAAGAAGAGATGCTCAAGGTAGATTCCATCCTAGCCGTCCTAACCATACAAGACTCAATCCATATGACCCCCTAGATGTAAATCCTTTTGCTGCACTATACCAAACTCCAAATAATTTGAACCCTCTTGAATTCAAACTTCCAGAGAACAACCTCCATTTCAAGCCAGGGGTTTCTTCATCAACATCTAGTAATGGAGTTTCTCGAATGGAGCTTAGCCATCTGCTGAAGGATTTTAAGGAGGATATTATAAATAATATGGCTACTCAATTCAACACACTTTTAGCGAAGAAGAAACATGAGAAAGCTGATGCAGTTCTTGCAGAATTCTGCCCACATTGTAAACAAAGGAAAAGAGACTGCAGATGTAAAATGGTTGCAAATCTTGAAGTTTCCGATTTGAAGATAATCGAAGGTGATGATGAACAAGTTTTCTATGTTTCTCAGAGAAGGCCAAATTTTCCAAGATAAGGTATGCCTCCCGATCCACTTTCTTTTTCTGGTTATAGTGGAAATTCCTATGCACAAAATAATCAATGGCAATCTCCATATGCTATTTTTTTTGGAAATTATCAAAATTGGTATAATCCTCAAGGCCAAGGGGAGCATTTTGCTAATCAAACTCCACAGTGGTAGAAGCCACAAGGAAATTGGTCCCAACCTCAGGGACCATGGCAACAATTCCAAGGGAATTAGCAACATGCTCCTCAATGGAAAGGAGGTCAGCCATGGGCAAATCAGTCATCTGATTATCAACAACCTATGTCGCAACCACAACCACCTGCAATAATGCCTCCTCTTGTATCCAATACTATTCCACCTAAACCTACATGACTGCCCACTCAACCAATGTCAAATCCTAATAGGAAGCCTCAACAACAACAACAAGTTTATTCAGCTAATCCTAATCAATACCTGACTTATTCTCTTTCTATAAGTGATATTCACCTCAGGTTTGGGACAACTTTACCCAACCCATCTCCACCAGTTATAACTGAGATACAAAAGGAACAAGAAATCTCTAGTCCAGCAACCCAAATACCTCAAAATCAGCAAATACCCCTATTTCATCAGAGGTTGCAAGCTAAAGAGATTCTATAGGAAGAGGAAATAAGTTTTGGTATCATAGATCAGCTGAAACACGTATGTGTTAAAATTCCATTGTTACAAGCTATTAAGGATGTCCCTATTTATGGTAAGGCACTTAAGGAGGAATGTTTGAAGAAGCCTGGTAGAAATAAAAAAGGATCCACAAGCAGTGCATGTCATGGGTCAATTGGCTGATATCATGTTAGGAAAGGTTTCAATTCCTAAATATACTGATCATGGTAGCCCTATTGTGAAAATAGTCATCAATAACACTCAGATAAAAAATGCTTTAATAGATTTGGGAGAAGCCATCAATGTAATGACAAGAGATGTTATGCAGAAACTTGACATAACCAGTCTTAGACCTACACCTACAGTCCTGCAGCTTGCTGACAATTCCATAGTTCAACCTGATGGTATGATTGAAGATGTGGTTGTTACTTTGGATTCTTGAGAATATCCTACAAATTTTATGATCTTGTCTCCTAAATTTATATTGGGAGGATATCCAGTTATCTTGGGAAGACCTTGGCTTTCTACAGCCAATGCATATATTAGATGTCGGTCAGGAGATATGACTAGTTCAGATGGAAATACAACCAAAAATTTGGCTTTGTATTCTCCTACTTAGCTCCAACTTGATCAACAACAAGCCATTTGGCCTAATGTGGGAGAAGAATTTGAGGAAGGAGTTGACTCTGTCAATCATCTTATGATTATTAATAGAGAACCATTCATACAACTTCATGATGATGATTTAATTCTCTATAAAATTCTGACAAATCAATTAAGACAAGGGCAACAGTCGCAAGAGTTAGTATCAAATATTCTAGCATCAGATTTTCTTGTAGCCACTGATGTTTTGCATACCTTGTTGCCGTAGGAAGTCTGCACTTCTCATCTTTCTGAGGCATCTCAGGTTGATCTTACTATCAAAGTGGAAGTTGATCTAAATAAATATTTGAATATCAACAATCAACTCACAGGGATTCAAAGAATAACACTGGTTGACTTGCTTAAATGTCATCAACACGCTTTTGCATGGGATTACAAAGACATGCATGGCATTGATCCTACAGTTTGTACCCATCGTATCTACATAAAAGAGGACTGTAGACCACTTCGACAACCACATAGAAGAATTAATCCCGCATTAAGAAAAATAGTTAAAGAGGAATTGCATAAATTATTAAATGTTGGATTTATCTATCCTATCTCAGATAGCCAATGGGTGTCACTTCTAGTGATAGTTCTAAAGAAAGGAGGTAAATGGTGAGTATGTGTGGATTACAGAGCTTTGAATTTAGCAACCAGGAAGGATCATTTCTCATTACCATTTATGGATCAAGTATTAGACTCCTTGGCAGGGAAGCGATACTTCTCATTCCTTGATGAATTCAGTGGCTACAACCAAATTCAAATTGTTCCCGAAGATGAGGAAAAGACTACATTTACTTGTCCTTGGGAAGCATATGCATATTTTGTTCTTCCTTTTGGATTATGTAATTCTCCAACTACTTTTCAAAGAGTAGTGATAAGAATATTTTCAGATATCTCTCAGGACAACATGGAGATCTATATGGATGATTTTACCACCTATGGTTCAGAATTTGAAGAGGCATTGAAGAATCTAAAGAAAATTTTGTAGTGGTGTGAAGACTAGAATTTATCATTAAACAGTGAAAAGTGCTTCATGATGATGCAAGAAGGTATAGTTCTTGGTCATCATATCCCTATCAAAGGAATACAGGTTGACCCAACAAAAATAGAAGTCATTCAAAACTTCCTTGCACCTGTAAAGCAAAAGGATGTCAGAAGTTTCCTTGGTCATGCAAGATATTATAGGAGGTTTATCAAAGATTTCAGCAAAATTGCAGGCCCTTTATATTCTCTTTTGACCCAGGATATGAAATTTAATTGGACTTCATCATGTACTGAAGCTTTCTTGAAGCTCAAATACGCATTGAATCAAGCACCAGTGCTCAAGGGTCCGAACTGGTCCTTACCTTTTCATATTCATATAGATGCATCAGATTATGCCATAGGAAAAGTTTTGGGACAAAAGATTGACAATTTGGAGAATGCAATTTATTTTATCAGCAAGAACATGCAGGGGCCTAAGCTGAATTACACTGTCACTGAAAAGGAGATGTTAGCAGTTATATATGCACTCAACAAATTCAGGCATTATATAATAGGATATCTGATATTTGTGCACACTGATCATACAATAATCAGATATCTCATGAATAAACCTTCAATTATAGGAAGATTGGCTCGTTGGTTACTATTGATGCAAGAATTTGACATTATAGTTGTTGATAAACTAGGTAAATCCAATGTAGTTACAGATTATCTTTCTAGGCTTCAATTGCAGGATGATGTTGTAGCCATAGACGATGCTTTTCCAGATGAACATTTGTTCCTTATAAAAGCACACACACCCTGGTATGCTGATATGGAAAATTATTTAGCTGCTAATATGACACCAATTCATTTTTCTCCTAAATAAAGAAGACTGTTAGTTGAGAAAAGCTTTAATTTCTCATGGATTGTTGACTGCTTATTTTATACTGGACATGACCAAGTCATGAGAAGATGTGTAAGAGAGGATGAAACATATGATATCCTTCATGCATGTCATGATGAACCATGTGGAGGACATTTTGCTGCTAAAAGAAAAACACTTAAAATACTTAGCACAGGATATTATTGGCCAACATTATATAAGGATGTAGCACAATATACTAGAACATGTGATAGATCCCGACACATGGGTAGACCTACTAGATCTGATGAAATGTCAGTATATCCCCAGATATTGGTTGCACCATTTGATAAACAGGGATTAGATTTTGTTGGGCCAATTGATCCTCCTTCAAATGGGAAATCTTATATTCTAGTATGCACTGATTATGTCACCAAATGGGTGGAAGAATGAGCTATGACACATGCAAGAGATAATAAAGTGGCCGAATTTCTCTATGAATAAATATTTACCAGGTATGGAGTTCCAAGAGAGATTGTTTCAGACCAAGGACCATAATTTACTTCCACATTGATTGTAGTGTTGGTTAATGAATACAATATTAGGCACAAGAAGTCTACCCCATATCGTCCACAAGCAAATGGTCAATTAAAAGTCACCAACAGGGATTTAGAGGCCATTCTTACTAAGATAGTGGCTCTTCATAAGAAATATTGGTCACATAGACTTCTTGAAGCCATTTGGGCATACAGAACAACATGGAAGACACCAATTGGTTTTACACCTTTTGAAATGGTGTATGGAAAAATAGCAATGATGCCCATTGAGTTTTGAGCACAAAACTCTTAAAACAACTCTATAATTGAATATGACTCTCTCTGAAGCACAAACATACCACATTCTATAATTAAATGCTTTGGATGAGCTGAGGAAGATGGTCATTCAACATACAAAACTTATTCAAAATCAAAGAGCTAAGTGGCATGATAAGTACATAAAGGAGAGAAAATTTAAAACAGGTGATTGGGTACTACTGTATGATTCAAGATATAAAGATACTATGGGGAAGCTGCATACAAGATGGTTAGGCCCATATGAAATAGATGAAGTTTTTACAAATGGAGCAGTCCACTTGACCACTATAGATCCAGTCAAATTCAAGCTTCTAGTCAATGGTCATCGACTATGCCTGTATCATAAGCCTGCAACAATTGACCAGCCAAGAAAAAACATCAGTTCCTGCAGCAACTCAAATTCCTTCAACATCTGAGGAAGTTCTTATAGCAACTGGAGAAGACATTAAGGGCGCAATTCCTGTATCTTCTGCATGGAACATTCTTAGCATTCAATAAATTATTCAAGCATTCTTTCATAAAGATATTTTCATGTCTTATGGAAATATTATTCTCCGATAATAATTTTTTCCATCCACGTCATCCCATTCCATCTCTCAATCTATCACTTCATTCATGTCACATCATCTCATTTCACCCTTTTTATTAGCTAATCGTTTCATGCAACATTTACTAGTACGACTGCATGTATGTAGATTGTTTATTTTTTATTAATTATGCATTTATTATTTTGCAATGATTATTGCCTATTTTAAATCTGCGTACCATTCCCTTTGTCCTTTCCACATGTGTGGACATGTGCCATCATAAGTTGGGGGTGGTGTTTTATGGTCTGATTTTCCAAGTCGAGTAATTATCCGTCCTTATCAGTAATCTACTTTGTTTTTTTTCTAACATCATTTTTTAATAAGACATTCTTTGCAATGAGTGATCAGTTCATCCTGTCGCCAAAATCATTGAAAGAAACCTGAAGTAAGGAAGGTATTTTCAAGAAAAATAGTTTCAGTTGTGCAAGTTATCTTAGTCCCTCATTCTCTACTATGAAAATTATTTTGAAAGCCAAAATAGACATGGGTGGAGATCCTATCCGCCATGAACCTATAGTTCATGACATGTTGTTGCAAGATGTCCTGTGTGAGCATTATTTCCATATGCATGGGTGGATTGATTATTTTATGAAAATAACATATTACAATGAAGAAATTGCTTCCGAATTCACACATACATTCAAAGAAGGAGAGGCCTATGTTAAGGGATTGAGAGTTATTGCCACAAAGCAATGAATAACTGAAGTTACTGGGTTGGTGAAAGAAGGGGAGTTATTTCTTGAATCTAAGGATGCAAGAAGTGCTAGGGCAAAATTTACACACCCAGTAGATGGACCCCTAAGGGTGGACAAACAGGGAACTCAACGTATATCTCTTCTAGCAGAATGGCCCCAGGTGGCATTGTATATGATGAAATACATTACCTGCGATAGAAGGTACTCAAATTTGCATTCAGTCCATTTTAAACTGTTTAGTCATTTACGACATGGCCAAAGGGTAAATGTTCCCAATTTTCTATATCACCTTATTTCCATAAGTGCAAAAGAAACATGAAAGGGAGGAAATCATCCTGTCAGTCATCATGGCCTAATAAAATTGTTAGTAGAACATTGTCTTAGGGATGTTTCTCAAATGGCATGGGGGGTATTCAAAGATATACTTCAATTTAGGGAGGAAAATGCTCATGTTGCAGAAGAATTAGCAGCCCAAGATGAGGATATTGGAGAACCCTCATCCCCTAGGGTTTTTGCAGAGGATGAACCTCCCATTGCCAATGATGCTTTGACTATTACAAAAGAAATAGTGATGGAAACAAATATTGAGCAACCCTCCACTCATCAAAGTGGAGTGACATCTTCTAAAGGAAAAAGGAAAGAAGTAGAGACAATTGACGCAGAGAGAGAAACTATAGTGCAACCTCAAGCAGCGCAGGTTTCTCCTACAACCAAAAAGCGTAGGCTAAAAGAAATTTCTCCTACAACAATGCCTCTTACAAGAATTGTTCCTACAGCCACTCTGAAAATATATGCAAGAAGGACTCGACAGAGTAAATAGAAAGTTTAAGCAGCAGGGGAAGTAGTGGAAATCATTTCAGTAGAAACATCAGAGGAAGGGTATGAGAGTCAAACAAAGATTAAATCATAGGAAGAACATGGTGCCAATAGACTTTCAAATCTGGCACAAATAGTAGAACAATTTGGAGAACTTGTTGAAGAAATCTCATGCCCTCAGGTAACACCTAATAGACCTCCTTCATCTCTCACTAGTTTGTTTATTGCACTTACATTTTATAGGCAGTGGGAGATAGAGAGGGCTAGGTTACATGGGATTATTGATAAACAACAAAAAAAATTGAAAAGAGGGATAATCAGATTGAGGAATTGAAAGCTAAAGTTGACACAATTGCTAGTATAGTTCTCAAGTTGATACAATGTAGGGCTCCTCCAAGGGTTTATGCTTTGCATCTAAAAGAGCAATATTTAAGTTTTAAGCTAAATTGCATTGTTAGAGACCTTAGCCCTTCTTTAGATACCCCTGAAGAATTTTATAGTGTTTATCAAACCTCTCCAACAACTGTTAAGAATTTGTTATGTGAATTCTATTTGCATAACTATGTTGTAACTTCTGACAGTGAATGGAATCCCTTGTTATACATTGGCGACATTCACATAAAAGCATTAATGTCATGGGTGCAAAATGAAATCAACATAAACATATAGAAATTTGGAATTTGACTGTCCATTACCACTCAGAGCTGAATCCAAGAATCCACGACTTCTTTATTATGATTGGCAGAAATTGTTAGCAATATCTAATGTAAGGAGCCAGGTGTTACCAATAAGAGAGGAAACATACCAAGAATATGAACATTTGATTAAAAATGAAAATGCACCTGCAATGGACTGTCTGGTTCAGCGTTGGAATAATCTTCTAGAAGACTTCAAACAGGGTGAACCTCATTCATTGCCTAATTTTCATGCAGCTATACAAAGAGCCCCTAAATACATCCATTTGGGTAGGGCAAAGAGCAATAACTAACTACCCTTGATATTTAAGCCACCTATCCTTATGCAGCCATTAATGGGATGCACAGTTGTAGATAAGCCATATGAGGAGGCCACCAAAGAAGCCAGATGGGCCAAAATGGAAAAAATGAAGGTATTTTAATGGAATTTGGCTACAGGAGGGATAGGACAGGGAACTATTGGTGACATGCGAGTAAGTGCCCGAATAAAAAAATTTCTTGTTGGAGGATCAACGACACTAAGTTGGGGGGCATGATGAGTTGAGATATTAGCTCTTTTTATTCTTAAAACTCATAAGTTTTTACCATGTTTTAATTTGTATAATGGGATAGCAATGATGTATTAGAGTTTGACTATATGCATTACATATGTTAACTGAACTCATTAAATCTTGTTTTGTCTTGACCAATTATTCCTATTGCCATGCCAATTATTTGTGTTTCCATGCAGATTATCATAGGTGATATCATGTGTGAAATGTATAAGTGTTTTGATTAATTAAAATAGATATATGTGTATGCTTGTATGTTCTATCTTTTTAATTGCAGGATTAAATAAGATGCTGTAGTGGCAGTTTTTGTGTCACGTCATGAAGGCAGTTAGAGATATTCAAGGGGCGGTTAAAAGTTCAAAACAACAAAAAGAATAATGGGCAAAAGGAGTGGCAAATGAATAGCAGGGCGCACAAGACTCGTTTATGTCTGTCTTCAGTAAACATTAAATCTTGTAATACCGTCATGCTATATTCTTGGTTGCGGTTTAGTAGTGATCCACGTTTTCAGTGGCTTAACTCTATTTGTTCTCTGTCATAAATATTCTCTACCTTGTTTCATCGGGGTGACCTAGATTGTAGGGAGTTTTTGTATTTTTCTTTTAAATAAGAGTTTGTGCCTCTTCTCCGAGGTTAGAGAAAGAGAAGGGGAAGAGATACAGAAATTTAGAAATAAAGTTGCAGAGTATTTTTAGCTTTCTTTCATTCTGTATGTTGTATCAACCTTCGAAAGATAATGAATAAAGTGATTCTATTCTAAGTATTTAGAGTTATCTTTGGAAGCTTAGATACACTCATCCAAGGGGGCCCACTTGGTGAGTATTCTTGTACATTTGTTAACTTAGTTTCCCTTTCTGCTGCAGTTGTCATTCTGGCAATTGACTGTTCTTGCAACCACTGGAAACAAATCTTGTGACTGTTCCTGCTGCCAAAGCAAACAAAGTAATTCTTGTTTGTCATCTTTGGACTTAGTTAACAAGTTCTTTAATTGGGTTTTATGTTAATGCAGAGTTTTCTTGTAGCCATTCAGTTGTTACAATTCTTGCTTACTTATTTTAAATAGGTTTAGTTGTTGCAGTAATGCAGAATAGCTATTGCAGGAACTTAGTGCATATATAGTGCAGACCCATTTCAAGTAATACGTCCCTGGGTTGATAGTCATCAATGTTGCTACAAAATTGCATTCCTTCATCCTTCATGGATTTTATGTACCGTTTGTCGGTGTGAGACTCTTTCAGTCATTTACCATTTGAGAACTTATTTACTAGTTATGATGGAATTGCATCTATTTACCAGTTACTTTGTATAATATAGATGACAAGAAAATATAGATGCCATCAATGACAACATGCATAATAGTTATCATACATCAATTTAACCTCTTTTCATCTACATAGAAGTACCGGTTCCATCAAAACATTACATTACATTACATTATCGGTTGACCAAATGATCAAATGCCAACATGTCTCCCCCTTTGGCATTGATGGCAACACTTAGGAAAATTTTTGTCAAGTAAGTGTGCAACAGAAAAAGTGATTATATACAGAATACATGGACTCATACCAACACATACTGCCCCTTAGTAATTGCTGCCATTACAAAAATGAAATCATTTCTCCCCCTTAACAGTACATACAAAATTTGGACTCACTTAAACTAATTCTACTCCCCCTTTTACAACAATGCCAAATAGTAAAGTAAAATACATACATTACATCAAAATTGTCATAAAAAGCTGCATATATAGATAGAGATAAAAGTTTTGAGGTCTTTACAATGCAATTCTTAAGAAAATATCACTGAAATGAAACTTTAACTACTTAAGTTCATTGTCCCATGTTTCTAACAGTGTCTCAGTGATTTCAACATGTGTCAAAATCTGTGCAACAAATTCTTCCATAGCATCAACAATACTCATCTCCGAAGTAGACATGGAAAGACATCATATGAGCTATGGCATGGTAGAACTCCAATAGTGAAATATTTCAAGGTATTTGGAAGCAAGTTCTATATCCGAAGAGATGAAGATAATCTTGGAAAATTTGACAGCAGAGTAGATGAAGACATATTTCTAGGATATTCTACGAGGAGCAAGGCATACTAGTGTTATAACAAAAGGCTAAACAAGATCGTTGAAAGTGCAAACATGAAGTTGATGAAGACATTTATAAGGAGTCTGATAAATTGGTAGGATATGAGTTTGATGAACTATATGACAAAAAAAGGGAAGAGAAAACAAGTGAAGAAGAAAAGGAAGCTCCGAAATCTACATCTAAAACCCCAAGATATGTTTAGAAGAATCATTCAGTGGATTAGATTATTGGAGATAAGAACAAATGAATCATCACTAGAAGCAAAGCAGCTCAAGAACAAGTTTTTTTATGTTTACTATTAGAAACTGAACCGAAAACAATAGAAGAAGCATGCAATGATCAGATTTGGATAAAGATAATGAGAGAAGAAATGAATCGGATTGAGAAGAATCAGACATGGGAATTAGTTCACAGACCAATAGATAAAAATGTAATTGGAACAAAATGGGTATTCTAGAACAAGTTTGATGAAGATAGAAAAGTTGTGAGAAATAAAGCAAGGTTCGTTTGTAAAGGATATACATAGGTTGAAGGCATTGACTTTGAGAAGACATATGTCTCGGTTGCTTGGATGGAGGCAATCAAGATGTTTCTTTCTTTTGCAGATTTTAAGGATTTCAAGGTCTATCAAATGAATGTGAAATCAACATTTTTGAATGGAGAACTAAAAGAAGTCTACATTGAACAATCGAAAGGATTTAAGTTGAAAGACGATCCAAACATTGTTTGCAAACTGAAGAAGGCCCTGTATGGATTGAAACAAGTTCCTAGAGCTTGGTATGTGTCAGTTAACATATTATGCTTCTTTGATCTTTATTCTATTAAACTCCATGCCCTTACGAAGTCACAATTGTGCACTAACAATTTGGGAAAACACAGTTGTTCTTTTCCCTCTGAATTTTAAAACAGACAAAACTCCCTTATATCATATTCAATAAATTACTCAATTATAACTTTGTGCCTACTTTTAACCAGAAAGTAGTTAAGGTGATACATTCATCCATAAACATGCAATGAACATAGCATATGTAAATATTTCTTCTAATCATGGAAAACACAATTTCACAGATTTCTAACTACACATAAATAAGGAATTGGCAAATCAGTATTGCTAGATAATGCCCTTTCTCAGGTAAATCATTCACATGAACATACATGATTCAATAATAGTTTAACCCACAAAGAGGCAAATACTCAAAATTGAACGCACAGATTCAAATCTTTAAGTAAAATATCTTCTTTCTTCATTAATTCAAAGATAAATATTAATAACACATGATTATCCTTTCGAAAGAATCATATAGTAAAACAATATTAATCCCAAAAAAAACCCTTTTGGATTTCTCCAAAAAGAATCGAACCCTTCAACAGTTTCCAACATCCCTTAAATAACATCCATGGTTTGTTTACCCATCCGGAGTAATTTTATGTGGTAAAACCGATACCAACAGAAACAGTTTGAAAACATAACTGTAAAAGAAAAATAACAGAAAAGTCTCTTGAGCAAGATCAAAGAGGACACGTCCTCAAAAACAAAAATAGAACCTAACTAGGCCTTGGAGATCCTTGAGTTACGCCATCCTCAGCATTGACATTTAGCTCCGCCTTCCATTCCTTTTATGCCGCGATGAACTCCTGTAAAGATGGAACATTGGGAACTTTAACATATGACATCCTCTGTTTCCACGCCTCTACGTCTAGTCGGATCTTTTTTATTTCATCCACGCAGTTAGGTAATTGATTTGCATAAATGTATAATACAGCTTCAACCCTGGCAACCTTTGTGAAATCAGTTGTCGTGGGTGCTACATTCTTCTTAACCTCATTCATGGCATCACATAAAAGTTTTACAACTGCATTCATGCTCTTCTTGACTTGACCATCGCCCCAGACATAAGTGGTATGAATATGTCTCAATTCAGTCGCTAAATTCTGACATATCCCCTTTTCTTTCTCCCACTTGATGAATTCTACGCATCCTGTCTTGAGTGTTGCATTCCTCCAATCAATATTGCACTTGCCAGTGAACAAGAGTGATTCATCCACTATTTTGAGTGGTTTTTCAGTAAGGAACTTAGCGACCCCATACTTTTGAATTTCAAAAATTTGTAAAGAGGCAGACGTCCATTTGCTTTCTTCACTTTCCCACGTTTTAACCTGTGACTGAATGTCTGTTATTAACAGCGAGGTTTCATCAAACACTTTTCTGGATTCTCGAATGAATTTGCATCCGTGATTAATGACTCCATTCACCCAATCATAAAAAACGGCTGTGATTGCCTTTCCCCTTTGGATCTGACTCAATAACTTCCAACTGCAAGGTGATGTGAGATCAAAAGATTAGTAAGCTTGAGCTAACAGCTTAGGAGAGGAAGATACACCACTTGTCGCATCAATGCAATCCGCTAGCACTCTGATTGTCTGTTTTAGCTCCTTCTTATCCCTTTCATCCTTTTGCGATCGGGTTAGCATGCGTTTTGCAGAAACTTCAAAGTGGTGGTTATCTGTATCCCTGTCAGCGACTCCAAGCTCTACTTTCTCTACGTGGTAACTATCAGTAGAAAGATTAGATGCTTCTCCATCAACCTTTGGCTTCGCAACCTCTGTCATCCATTTACTTGTTTTATCATCAATCTCTAACCTTGTCATTGCTTTTGCCCTTTTTGGCTGAGGTGTTTTCGTTACATACTTACTCACAACATCGCCGATTGGGAAAGCGATGGGAACAACATTTTTCCTTTTGTTTACAGAAGACACTAGCCATTGGGGAGAATTGACAACATAATCTTTTAGAATTAAAGACTTCTCTTGAGTCTATTCCTTAAAACCAAGAGAAGTCTCAAGGTTTTCAGCAAAATCCAGATCAATGTCATCTTCAAGGTGATCCATCTTTGACAAATTTCTTACTTCTGGCAACTTATCCTTCACACCTTCCTCGCTCGGGTCCAGATCAATAAAGTGTTCTGCAACTTGTGGTTTGCTCCTACCGGTTTTGGCCCTTGATCTAGTCACATGAACAGAAAAAGGTGATCTAATAGCCTCTTTAGCTGTAGAGGTGGATTTCTTATGGTGAGAAGATTTCTTGGTTTTTGTTTCTGTTCCTGCAAGACAAATATTTTTCAAAAACGTTAGCTTCAGGAGCCTTAAAAACAACTTACTTAATCATTTGGGATTCTGAACTCTGAGCATCCAAACGTCTCATTCTAGAAAGCTAATGTAGGTTCTTTGAATCACAGTTATTGCTCTGACATCGATGTCATCCCTTTCATACTCAAACCAACTTATCTCATCTAAAGGCTTTGATTTGATTCTATCAAATTCGGGATCAAGGATGTCTTCGTCATGATCTGTAACCCCTTCAACATTCACCTCCAACTTCCAATCAATAATCTGTTGGATCCTCAACCTGCTATAATCTCTTAACCTGACTTCAAGCTCATCTTTATAGTCCTCCCCAGAATCTTCCAAATGGGTAGAAGAAGCATAACTCTTTCCTAATTTGTAGGTCTGAACAACAAAGAGTTTATTATCAAAACTATTCCTAGCTTGATAGAAACCAAAATTGAAACTCTTTAAATCAACTCCAACACTTGTTTCATCTGCAAATGACTTGCAAGAAAAAGAACCTAATTCTAGGGGAAAGAGGGCTTCACGATCACCCAAATTTGCATATTTTTTAATCACATGAGCCAATTACCTACAAAGCTCTGCTAGCACAAAACAATCAAAAGCATATCAAGGCAATTTCATGGGTTCCTCTTCAAAACCACCCACCCAAAGGTAAGTGAAGTGGGGATACTGAATATAGTAGCTCCCGTATACTCTGATTAATTATTGAGCCTCTTCAGAAATCCTTCTTTCCAGGTTCCCTGCCAATTCTGCAAACATTCTTCTAGTAAAAACATCATGAACCCACCTATAGTTTCCCAAAGCCTTCTCACTCTGAAAACAGGGGTAGAATTCAAAAACCCGGATTCCTTCAAACGCTGGGGCTTGAGATACTCCTTGCGATTCTTTTGTGCATGCTAGACAATATATAAGATATGAAGACATGTAGAAATATTTATCCCCGAACCGTGCTTGTTTCAATTGATCTTGGAGCTCTTCTGCAATAACTTCTCCCCAATCTATGTAACAAGTTCCGTCTAAGACTACTTGAACGAAATGATACATCCATTCCGTGAACAGGTACGAATCAGTCACTCCTTTAACCTTATGCAACAAAACTATCAAATCCCTAATGTAGGGTTTCACATGATCTCTATTCAAGGTTTTCGGTAAACGAGAACCCCCTCTCTGAGGTTTAATCAACCAGCTTCTAGCAATAACATTTCTATACTTGTCCGCCTTCTCATGAAATCTTGTAACAGAGAGAAGGGGTAAATTTTCAGAGTATGTGTCCCTCTTAGGAATTCCAAAAACCGAGACAATTGTTTCCCAGTTCACTGTTAACAAGACTTGACCATCATCTTTCCTTATACAGTGGTGTCTAATATCAAACCTGTTAAAGCATTCTCTCACCAATTCTGGACAAGTGTCTGCTAAAGGGAAGGTTGTTGCTTCCACTAAACCACTATTTGCTATCTCAGTCATGAACGGTTTTGACATTTGACTTTTTAACCTCTCTAAGAGGTCACCCATGTCAAAGTCTCTTAGGGCAGTGTCACTGAATTCAGGATGCACACATTCTAAACTAGCAGCATTACCGAACAAATGAAATGCAGACCTCACTTTCACTAACTCAGCCATTAAAATACGATTCCCCAAGTAGGAAAACAAAACCAGAAGTAAAGCCAACAGGAAAATGGAAAAACTGAACTCACCTTGTGTCAACAAATTCCTGAAATCCCTATGCTTGCAGAAAAAGTTTACCTCTCACCACCTCCAGCGCCTTACCAAAAAGTAACTGAGCTGCTGATAAAATCATCACTTGTAACAGTGTCGTATATCAAATTTAAATTTATGAGAAACAAATCTGCCCCACACATGCCAAAGATTTTGATATGACAAGCATTAAATGCAATCTCTTAACTTCTGTTACCTCACTCATTCTACTCATGCAAGTGTTATGACGTGTGTCATGAGCTTAACTTTCCATGATTACAAACATCCAATCATGTGCCTTGGGAAAATCGACGCCAGTTGTTATCTTTGAAAGAAGAGTCCTGGGCACTCAAAATGAATCATAACATTTCCTTATTGAACACCGTAAACCCATTGAACACAAAGGTTCAAGTTAGTTCACGCATCTTCAAGCATGTTTATGTATCTATCAAGAAAGACTCCCGACTATATCGAAAGAAAGGAGACATGACCGACTTGAACGAAAACAAAAAGTACAAGGCAGTTCATGCTAGTTCAGCTAGGTTCACATAAGTTCAATAAGGTACACATTTTACAACCTGCGAACCTTACTTTTAAAAACGAAGATACAAATTACCATAGAACTAACCTCCCTAAAATAAACCTTGATCATGACATAAATTAGGACGCAAAAATTTAAAGATGATGACAACACCTAGGATATAGGCAAACCCTCGCCAACAGTATGGAAGGCTAGATAAGTATTTGATTGATCAAGGTATAAAAGGTTTCGGGTAACAATAATTTAAATTTAAAAACCGATTCAGGTAAAACCTTAATTGTTGTAGTTTATGTTGATGACATAATATTTGGAGGAAATGAAGGTTTGTGCAAAAAATTTGCTAATGAGATGCAAAAGGAATTTGAGATCTCCATGATTGATGAGTTAAAATTCTTTCTTGGTTTGCAAGTAAATCAGAATGACAAAGAAATTTTCATTTCTCAGTCTAAATACATTAAAGAATTGTTGAAGAAGTTTGGGTTGAAGAACTCCAAACCTGTGTGTGCACCTATGACCACAAGATGCAAGTTGACAAAAGATGATAAGTCCCCTAAAGCAGATGCAAGTCAGTAAAAGTCAATGATTGCAGGATAATTGTTATATTTAACTGCTACCAGATCGGATATCATGTATGTAGTTTGTTTGGCAGCTAGATTTTAGCAAGAACCAAAAGAATCACATTAACTGGCAGTAAAAATATTTTTTCAGATATCTAAAAGGAACAAAAGAATTTGGTTTATGGTATCCCAGAAATTCAAATTTCACCTTGACAGCTTATACTGATGTAGATTGGGCCGAAAGTGTTGATGACCGGAAAAGTACAAGTGGTGGAGCATTCTTTCTTGGCTCTCGGTTGGTTGCTTGATCAAGTAAGAAGCAGGATTTTGACTCTTTATCTACAACTGAAGAAGAATATATTGAAACATCTTCTTGTTGCACATAGATTCTATGGATGAAACAAACGTTGAAGGATATTGGTATAACATTCAATTAACCCATCTCATTATGTGTGATAACATTAGTGCAATAAACATTTCCAAGAATCCGGTACAACATTCTAGAACAAAGCATATATCTATTCGACATCACTTCTTGAGGAAAAAGTGTTGGATAATGAAGTAAAGTTTGAGTATGTACCTACAAAAGAGAAAATTGTAGATATCTTCATTAAGGCGTTGTGTATTTAGATACTTTTGAGTATCTTCGACATAAGTTAAGGGTATTACCCCTTCCTCAATTGAACTAATGTACATTCAGATGTGCATTGGTCCAGTGAACAACTTGCTTATTTCTTATTTGGACTAATGGTTGGGTGCTTTCTCTTAGGGGGAGCAAGAGTGAGTTTCATAGGGGGAGTTATGCCCGCCTTTGTCATTGTTGATAAAGGGGGAGAGATACAGAGAAGATGGAGAGACATAGAGTTATGCAGAGTTGTTGATCTAATGTTGCAAAGAGTTTTGTGTTTGTTGTTGATGGATGTTGCCATCAATGATAAAGGGGGAGATTGTTGCAAATGTGATATTGATGATTGTGTTGGTTGTCATTGATGTCAACATAATGGTTGTCATTAATGTCAGCACATAGTTTTGGTGTTGGTAATTCGGTAGATGTGTTCCTAGAATCCTTGGTGCTCTAGAAGATGTGCTCTAGTTGATATTCAATGTGGATTGATTGAGTTGATAATGGTCTTAATTTCTCTGTTTATCAGATAACATGTTGATCATTTGTATTCATGTGTATATTGATTCCATTCTTATTTTTGTTGTATTGGGCAATGATTTTTGGGTCTGGATTAGGTCTGGAAGTCGAGGATGAGTGTCAGCATTGGTGCAACGTGTGAGTCATGATTTGGGTCCGGAATTTGTGATGGATGTAACATGTTGATCTAACTGATGGTGTGTGTTGTGGTATGGTCTACTTCTCACTCATTCCCACCACTAGAATGTTTAGTGTTGACCTATTTTAGATCTTCGTCTTGGCCGACTTAAAAGATTATGTTTCCCGGAGATAGTATATATATGAGGATGATCTGAATGAGTTGGTGTGGAAAAAGTGTGGCATTTTTATTGAAGATATGCGAGATTGAAAAGGAAAGATCTGATTATTCATGATGTGTGAGGTGTGTTGGTGTTGAGGCACCAAAAGCAGTTCCGGTTTTGTAGAGTGTGTCACAGTGGTGGATTACCTTTCTTTCCTTCTTTCTTTCTTCGACAGTGAGCCCTCCTGCAGTGAGCCACCATTTGTAAAAATCACCTTAATCGGTGTTATATTGAGAACTAACATTCTCCATGGTTTTTCCCTTCTTGGGTTTTCCACCATATCAGGTGTTCTTTGTGTGATGCGTTGTGTGTATGTCTTTTCATGTTATATCTACTTTAATTAATTCTATTGGTTATTCTGGATGTGTGAAAGCATTGAAGAAATTGTTTAAGTTGTCAATTGATTCACCCCCCCCCCCCCCCTCCCTCAGTTGCCCAGATATTCAATAGTTGCATGGTTATCCATTATTCTTGAACATGTGGAAGGTGCATTGGAGGGGTTTTTGATGTTTTAGAAGTACTCATGAACACTCTTTAAGTGTATATGAATATTAAATTGAGTGTGGATTGTTTTAGAGTCTATGTTTTTCTCTAATGGAGAATGCTTCTAGGGTATATCTTATGTCATATTAATGGTATATTTGTCTATTATTTTGGGTGGTGGATTTTGAATACTTGTTTGCATACTTTTCTTGGGGTTATGTGAAAATATTTTATATTGCCACACTTTTTCCTTTTAGAAAAGTGAAACTTACTAATATTGAAATCTAATTGCTAGGGTTTGAGTGGCCCATAGACTCATTGTACCACCTAAACTTCTTTGCGCTCATAGACTTTGTCAAAGAATCTATAATATTTATCGAAGTATCAACTTTATTTAGTATTACTCTCCCATGCTCTACTATTTCATGAACAAAATGATATTGGATGTCAATATGTGTCATCTTTGCAAAAAAGGTTGGGATATTTGCCAAACATATAGCACTCTAACTATCACAAATAGCTATAATAGTTTCTGGACTCAACTCCACATCTTAATACAATTGCTTAAGCCAATTGGCTTCCTTAAAAGCATGGGTAGTTGTGATGTATTCTCTTTTGTACAAGAAAAAGCGAGCATAGCCTCACTTTCTTATCCAGTTGATATTTCCCAACTGCACTAGCATTAGGTACTCTAGCCATATCCTTTGTCCCATAGGAGAATTCAAACAATGCTCAACATAACTTAGTCCCGCTAAAATGGGAACATACAAAGGCCCACAAGTTGACATGTTGAATCTCTCTAACACTAAACTTACACACTATCTCTTCTAAACTAAAGGTAATACTTCAATTCATTAATCATACTCTTATTTTTACTAAAAAATAACATGTCATCAATTTGTACTACAATAATAAGAAAGTGAACGCTATCTATCTTATAGTAGATGCAATGATCTAATTGGACCTCAAAATTTTTAATCCTAACACAAATTTATCATAACTTTAAGACCATAAAAAGATTTCAACCTACAAACCATTTTTCTTTTACATTTTCTAGTGTAGTCTTCTAGTTGTGACATCAATTTCTTCTTGCAAATCACCTTTAAGAAAAGTTTTCACATCCATCTACTCAATCTCAAAGTAAAATGTCATTGCAATAGATAATAAAAACCAAATGGATGACAAATAGCAATTAGGAAGAATAATTCACTATATGTAATGTCCCCTATTGGGACTTTACTTGATTTGCCCTAGAATTCCCAAATAGGGTTGGGATTATGCTTGGAAATCTGAAGGGAAGCCAGAGATAAATAATAATAATGCTTCATCCTGCAACAAATAATGGTTTTAAGACTAGTCTATATGCCCGATTCACTGATGTATCCAAGACTGTTTAGCTCTCTATGAGATTGATGCTTATTTAGTTGTTCTTGTCTAATATGAAGATTCTACTTTTTAGATTTGCTCAACAATATATATTTATGTTTGTGGTAATAATATATTTTATGTTCTTTGTAGTGTTATATTTATATCCATTGTAATGATATGTTTATGTTTGCTCCAAATATATTTTGGTTTGTTTTCCTTCTTCTCTTTGATGTCATTGATTTGTTGGTCTTTGCATGATTCCTTAGGCCGATTTATGAATGGATCCCTTTCTTATAAATATCAATTTGCCTTTGTTGATTGTTGTACTTGTATATGAGTTTCTTACCTTCTTCTTCGATGTCTCCTTGAATGGATGATGTGTTGCATATATCTCTCCTTAATGTGGATGGAAGGTTATGTCTCTCCCAAACGGTCATCTTCCTTGCAAGGGTGGCAATCTTTAGTACAATGTATTTTCCTTTTGACTAATTAACTGTTGTTGTTATTGCCTCTAATCATGGTAATTACTTCTTGTTGTTATCACCTCTAATTATGGATTAATAGCCTGCATTAAAGTAGGTGTTAAACCATTTGTTGCATCTTTATCTTTGGAAATGGATCACTCTATCTCTGGCCTTCTGGATCATTGTCTTCTCGTTGTTGCTTTATGAAGACGTATATTGGCTAAAATATTAGTTCCTATAGAAAAACACGAAATATTATTAATAAAACAATTTTCTACATATTGATTCCCTTTTCAATCTTCTTTCAGGGCAAAGGCATGACAATCTACCCTCCTTGAGATTGCTTGCCCTCAAGCAATGAGGGTCCTATTAAGATATAGCCCTCGTGAATCTAACTGATGGTAAATCGGTTATTATCTGGAGAGTGATATATTAACAGAGCATACAGTTTGGAAATTAAACATAAACAAACTAATTGTTATGAATGGTTGCCTCCGTAGGGACGTGTCCATACGTGGCAACTGCCACGTATGGACATGTCCCTACGTAGGCAACCTTTCCTCTTGTATTTAAACCGGATTCAATGATGGAGACAATCAATAACTCACGGCAATCAGTCTTCCAGAATCGCTGTCATTATTCTTCGATCCATATTTCATAACATGGTATCAGAGCCAACATATTAAGAGAATAAATTAGACAGCCATATTACTCATAAGCATTTATCGGAAGTAAATAGCAAATCAACACAGAGGCTATATACACAAAGGATATATCCGACTAAGAAAATATTCAAAATTTCAAGTACTATGAGAGTGGAAGATAGACTCGAAGGAGCCTCCAACTTCGTTTCCTGGAAGATACGAATCATTGCCATTCTTGAAGAACTAGAATTAGAGTCTTACATAGAAGAAAATCTAGACATGCCAAATGATGAACCAGAGAAATCTACCTGGAAAAGGCGTAATAATAAAGAAAAGAAAATAATTATTGACTCAGTCAAAGATCATATTCTTCCATCTATAGCCAGACTGCCTAAAGCATATGAAGTATTTAAAACCATTAAAAATACATATGAAGTTAACAATGCGAGCAGAATGTTAACCTTGAAACAACAACTTTTAAACATAAAGATGAATAAAGATGATACAATATCTACATACTTTTCAAGGATATCTGAAGTAAAAGACCAATTACAAACTATTGGAAATGAGGTAGATGATCAAGAAATCTCTCTCATAGCCCTAAGAGGATTACCAATTTCATGGGAATCCTTCATTCAATGTATTAGCAGAACACCCCCCTTACCCAAATTTGAACAACTTAAGAATGAGTGCAATCAAGAGGAATCTCGACTAATCTCAAGAGGATTAGGGACAAATAAAGAAGGAGAAATCCAAGCACTTAATACAAATACCTTCAACAAAAATAAAAAGTTCTCCAAACGAAAGAGAGGAAATAAAAACCATCAGAAAAGAGATATGTCTAAAATTCAGTGTTACAAATGCAACAAATATGGGCACACTCACAGGAATTGTCCAGAAAGGAAGAAAACACAAGCTACTCTAGCTGAAGTCAAAGGAGAAAACTCACTCTTCTTCTTAGCCCTATCAAGCGAAATAAATACAAATAAAAACACTTGGATCGTAGACAGTGGAGCATCAAGGCATATATCTGGATTCAGAAATCAGTTTGAAACACTTAACGGGCACTCAAGTGAAGAGGTTACTATTGGAGATAACTCCACATATCCTGTGAAAGGAATTGGGACCTGTACTATCAAACTAAGAAAAGAAGTATCTCTACAATTAAAGGATGTTCTGTTTGTACCTAGAATAAAAAGAAATCTAGTCTCAATCTCAGGCCTAACTGATCAAGGATATCGGGTTACCTTCAATGAAGATAAAGTTCTACTCTGGCCTAAAAATACAAATATAAAAAATGCCATAACAGTAGGTTCAAGAGATGGTAGCCTATACAAACTATGCAGTGATCAAAAGGAAGCACTAAATATTGAAGTTTAAAATAATAATGAATTATGGCACAAAAGATTAGGACACCTAAGATATAGTGCTCTATCCAACATAAAGAAGATTACTTCAGGACTGCCCCAACTAAAATCTGAACACATAGGCATTTGCAAAGGATGTGCCTTGGGAAAGAATGTGAAAGTTTCTTTTGCCTCAAGTGAGCACAAATCAAAAGTTATTTTATAACTAATTCACTCAGACCTATGCGGTCCCATGTCAACACCATCCCTAACTTGATCCTTATACTACATAATCTTTGTTGACGACTACTCTCGAAAAACATGGATATATTTTCTAAAGTGCAAAGACTCAAATGAAGTACTATCTAAGTTCAAAGAATTCAAGGCACTAGTAGAAAACCAGTCAGGGAAGAAAATTAAGGTGTTAAGATCCGACAATGGGGGAGAATATACATCTGACAACTTCAAAGACTTTTGTAATTCTGTTGGGATTAAGAGGGAGTATACTGTACCATATAATCCACAGCAGAATGGAGTAGCAGAAAGAAAGAACAAAACCATATTTGAAGCAACAAAAGCCATGATGCATGACCAAAACTTACACACTTCATTCTAGGCAGAAGCTTCAAATACAACAGTCTACATTCAAAACAGATGTCCGCACTCAGTTCTAGAAAACATAACTCCTAAAGAAGCTTTTATAGGGAATAGACCAGACTTAAGTCATTTAAGGATATTTCGCTGTCCCGTATATATACATTGTTCCTAAAGAAAAGAGGACAAAACTAGAACCATCCGGAAAAAGAGGTATCTTCATTGGCTATAGTGAAAATACTAAAGGATATCGCATTTACATTCCTGGGAAAAAATCTATTGAGATAAGTAGAGATGTAAAGTTTGAAGAAAACACTACACTCAAAGAACCTGAGGATGATAACATTACTAAAGAAGAAGAAGATCACATAACTGAGATTGAGAGGGAGAATATCATAGAAAATTCCAAACCTTCAGACACTGAGAGGGAGGACATCATAAGAGCTTTTGAACCTCTTGTTGATGAAAATATTGAAACACTCAATAACAAGAAAAGACCTCTATGGGCAAGGAAAATGATTGAAGAGAATAATGTAGAACCAAATGAAATTTCCAAAGAAAATAAGAGAACAAGAACTCTAAAATGTTATACTGCACTTCTAACCGAACTCACAAATTCTGAACCAACAAATGTCAGAGAAGCCTTATCAAAACAGGCTTGGAAAAATGCTATGGTTGAAGAATATCAATCTATACTAAAGAATGATGTTTGGGATATAGTGCCTAGACCAAAAGACAAATCAGTTGTCTCATCCAAGTGGTTATTCAAGATCAAATATGCATCTGATGGCAGCATTGAAAAACATAAAGCTCGCTTTGTGGCCAGGGGATTCTATCAAAAAGCAGGAATTGATTATGAAGAGACATTTGCCCCAGTTGCCCGGTATACGTCAGTAAGAACAATCATTGCAATTGCAGCATCAAAAGGATGGAAAATTCACCAAATGGACGTAAAGACTGCCTTCCTAAATGGTTCAATTGAAGAAGAAGTATATATAGAACAACCAGAAGGATTCACCATACGTGATAAAAATTGCTATGTTTGTAAACTAAAGAAAGCTCTCTATGGGTTAAAACAAGCACCTAGGGCCTGGTATGCAAGGATAGACAACTATCTCTCCAAACTAGGGTACTCCAAGAACCTAGCAGATCCCAACATCTACTTCAAGGCTTCAAATGGCAATATGATTATATTGGTCCTTTACATGGATGATCTTTTGATAACAGGAGAGGATAATCTCATTGAGAAATGTAAGCAAGATCTAGCAGCAAAATTCGATATGAAGGATCTAGGGCTTCTACATTATTTTCTAGGATTAGAAGTATGGCAGAAGAAAAACTACATCTTCCTAAATCAAGGAAAGTACACCACAAATATTCTAACTAGATTTGGGATGATGGAGTGTAAGCCATTAGCTACACCAATGGAAACTAATTTGCAGAAGCTGAAAATTGAAGTAGAAGATTCAGAACCTACAGATCCCACATTCTACAGACAAATCATCAGTTCACTCATGTATTTGGTAAATACTCATCCTGATATCTGCTATGCTACAAATGTATTAAGCCACTTCATGTGTGAACCTAAGAAGATACATCTAATGGTTGCTAAACACATTCTAAGATATTTACGAGGCACAATCGGACTTGGCTTAAAGTATGAAAATGTTGAGATTCAACTTGAAGGATATTCTGATTCTGATTGGGCCGGAAGTACCACTGACCGGAAAAGTACTACAGGGTGTTGCTTCAGTCTTGGTTCTGCTATGATATCTTGGTTCAGCAGAAAACAATCAGCAGTTGCACAAAGCTCCACCGAAGCAGAATATATGGCAGCCTCCATGGGAGCTCGTGAAGCAGTATGGCTAAGAAAGTTATTATTTGGATTATTTGGAAAAACTTTGAATTCAACAATAATTCACTGTGATAATCAGAGCTGTATCAAGCTCTCAGTAAATCTACTTTTTCACAATCGATCCAAACATATTGAGATCCCTTATCACTACATAAGAGATATGGTAGATCGAAACGTCATAAAACTAGTGTACATCAGTACTGAAGAACAAAATGCTGATATCTTCACCAAGCCACTTGCAAGATTGAAGATAGAATACTTCAGAAGTAAACTTGGTATGACTAGATTATAATTGAGATTATTAGGATGAAATTCCTACCACATGTAATTTGTTCATGAATAAATAAATAAAATGTATATTGCAATATTCTAACTGTGTTCAAGAAGATGACGATCTTCTTATGTTTAAGGTTACTATTTCAAGGTGACGATCTTGACAATAGTTGACTAAGTGTCAAGATTGACTACATTAAGTTGTTGTCCCGGACTGTGTCGGATATCTTGATCCTAAAGTATGTGATCATCTCATGATTGACTTCTTAAGTGATTGTCCCGGACTGAGCCGGATATCATGATATTGAGTTTATTGTCATGACAAGACTATATTAAATGTAGTCCCGAATTGTGTCGGAAGTCATGACAGAATATGCTCCCAAGAAAATTACTTAGATCCACTCCTGCTAAGAGGGAGTGTTAAGATATAGCCCTCGTGAATCTAACTAATGGTAAATCGGTTATTATCTGGAGAGCGATATATTAACAGAGCATACAGTTTGGAAATTAAACATAAACAAACTAATTGTTATGAACGGTTGCCTCCGTAGGGACATGTCCATATGTGGCATCTGCCACGTATGGACATGTCCCTACGTAGGCAACCTTTCCTCTTGTATTTAAACCGGATTCAATGATGGAGACGATCAATAACTCACAGCAATCAGTCTTCTAGAATCGCTATCATTATTCTTCGATCCATATTTCACAACAGGTCCCCGAACCAATCCTTGGAGTTTTGTATTCCTTATTTAGTATGGTTATCTGCAATGTTTGCTCAATACCCTAGATATCTCTCTGCATCAAAGAGAGGGTGATTTTAACATATATTAAGATGAGGATTAGAAGCATGACACACATCTGTGACCTCAAATGCGATTTATGTCTTTCTAGCTATTCATATATCAAGTGTGAACCAAACACGGAGCATACACATGAAAACACGAAGTATACACATGAATATATGCAGACACAAAGCATACACAAATACTCAAAGTATACACATGAATATGTACAATCACAAAGTATACAAACAAATACACATGTTGTTAGATCCTTCATTTTTTCTAAGCCAGAAAGTGTGCCTAACCCCATCTTTTCTCTTGAGCTAGAAAGTGAGTCTAACCCCATCTTTCCCCTTGATCTAGAAAGTGAGCCTAACCCCATCTTTCCTCTTGAGCTAGAAAGTGGGCCCAACCCCAATCCTTTCGCTCCTAATCCATTTCGAGTCAAAAAGTGGGATTAACCCCAATCCTTCTGCTCCTAATCCATTTCGAGCCCGAAAATGAGCCTAACCCCAATCCTTCTACTCCTAATCCATTTCAAGCCAGAAAGTGGATCTAACCCCAATCTATCCGCTCGTGTATGCTTATTGATGTGTCACAAGCTTTCTCCAATATGTTTCAACGTTTGCTTAATATGTCCCATAGATCTTGAGGATGTAAGGGCACCATAATTACTAGATTGGCTCCTCCACAAAGCTCCATTTTGTTTAATGTCCTTCTTCTCCCACTTGGATGCTTTTAAGATCTTCTTCATTGTGACTTGTTTTCTTGCTTGGATTTCCTTTTGTTTCAATGTCGAACATTGCCTCTATATTATGTAATTGGCTTCCACATGTGTGTCCTGGCCTCCATTCTTCCTTGCATTTGAAGCACAAACCTTTTCTTTTGGGTCTTCTTGTCGTCTTTTAAGTCTTTCTCAATCACAATCGTGTCCATATTCCCATTTTTCCTTACATTGAAAACATAGTCCTTTGTTTATGAGCTCATTTCTTTCATTGAAAAATAGAGGGGGAAAAGGTTGATTCCTTGTATGGAATTTGTCATTTGTATGTGTGATGTCTAGCTTTAATGCATTTTGGATTGCATCCTCAAGGGTTGTTGGATCGAGGGCACTTACCATGCCCTTGATTGATTCCTTTAATCCTTCCACAAATAGGTACATGAATCTCCGTTGAGAAATTTCTGGTACCATCACAACTATTTTTTTGGAATTCGATAACATAGTCTTCTACTATTCCATATTGCTTTAGTTGAGTGAGTTCTTTAAAATACCACTCAAGATGTTTTTGATCGAACCTTGTGATAAGTTTTTGGGTAAATTCATCATAAGTAGTTATTTGTTGGTGGCCTTGAGTAATAAGGTCATAGTGCTACCAATCATGGGCCATCCCTACTAAATGGAGTACGATGAACTTAATAGCATTTTCTTCGATCATTAGACTAAGTGATAGGTAGGTATCTAGTTTCTGGATCCATGATCATGCTGTAAATTTCCCGGAGCCATCAAAATTTGGGAGGGTCATTTTTCTTACCCTTTCTTTTAGATCTTTGTTAAGGTGCCCTCTTCTTCTATTACGGTCAACTCGATTTTTTGCTTCACAATAATCCCTAAAGGATACATTCCTTCTTACTTCGGGGTCTAATCTAAAGTATATTTCAGCAAGTTCTTCTACGCTATCTAAGGCTGGATTGTTTACCTCTTCTTCTAACATATGCTCTTCCCTAGGTAAGAGAGTTGGTATTGTTGGTCTAGGTGTTGATGCCCTTGTGGCCTGATCATTTTCAGAGTGAGTGGAATGAGTATCCCTTCCATGCTTTTGATTGGATCTAGAATTGTTGTTATTTGTGCTTTGTATGGCTTAGAGGAGAAGTTAGGTTGTCCTATCAAATTTTTCATTTTGGCTAATGAGGGTTTGATTGGTTCGTTCTATGAAAGCCCTCAATTCATTGCCCAATTGCTCACTCATGGTGGATGAGGCCTTTCTTCTATGGTAGGTTTTCATTAAGTACTCTTCACAAGATGGCAGGAAGGATGCTCTAATACCAATTGCAATGTCCCCTATTGGGACTTTACTTGATTTTTCCTAGAATTCCCAAAATAGGGTTTGGATTATGCTTGGAAATGTGAAGGGTCACTTAGTATCTTGTCTTAAAGTCACCGATCAATAATAATAATGGTTCAACATGCAGCAAATAATGGTTTCAGGACTGGTCTATATGCTTGATTAATTGATGTATCCAAAACTGTTCTACTCTCTATGAGGCTGATGCTTAATTAGTTGTTTTTGTCTAATCTACAGTATCTACCTTTCAGAATTGCTCAACACGATAGATTTATATTTGTGGTAATAATATATTTTATGTTCTTTGTAGTGCTATGTGTATATTTGTTGTAATGATATGTTTATGTATGCTCCAAATATATTCTGGTATGCTTTCCTTCTTCTCTTCGATGCTATTGATTTGTTGGTCCTTGCATGACTCCTTAGGTTGATTTATGAATCAATCCTTCTTATAAATATCAAACTACCTTTGTTGATTGTTGTACTTGATCTAAGTTTCTTACCTTCTTCTTTGATGCCTCCTTGAATGGATGATGTGTTGCATATATATCTCCTTAATGTGGATGAAAGGTTATGTCTCTCCCAAACGGTTCATCTTCCTTGCAAAGGTGGCGATCTTTAATACAATGTCTTTGCGTTTTG
This sequence comes from Cryptomeria japonica, assembly GCF_030272615.1. Lineage (NCBI taxonomy): Eukaryota > Viridiplantae > Streptophyta > Pinopsida > Cupressales > Cupressaceae > Cryptomeria > Cryptomeria japonica. The sequence continues at coordinate 15,233 of NW_026729535.1, read as the reverse complement.
ACTAATTAACTACTATTGTTATTGCCTCTAATAATGAATTAATAGCCCGTATTAGAGTGGGTATTGAACCATTTGCTTCATCTTTATCTTTGTATATGGATCGATCTATCTCTAGCCTTCTGGATCATTGTCTTCCCATTGTTGTTTTATGAAGATGTCTATTGCCTAAAACATTAGTTCCTATAGAAAATTGTGAAGTCTTATTAATAAAATGATTTTCTAAGTATCGGTTCCCTTTTCAGTCTTCTTTAGGGTGGTGGCATGACACTATAATCAATTTTCGCAACCTAGGAATAAATCTTTGTAACCAATTTCACCTTGTACTTCTCAACATTGCCATCTAAATCAATTTTCTTTTTGAACACCCATTTGCATCCAATGGGTTTACATCCATTAGACAATAGTACTATTCTTCACATGCCATTTTTCAATGGGGTCATCTCCTCATTTGTGGCCATTGTCCAGGCCTCTATATCATTCATATCCATAGCCTCCATTTCAGCCATAAGTTCATCAAGTGGTAGTAATCAAAGTAAAAATACATCTCCAATCAAGAAGATAGTACTCATTTGGTTGTTTTTTGTGCTAAGTGGGTCTCCTTGAGAGGGTTCTATCTCCCATTCTAAACTCTCTAAACTATTTGAGCTCTCCTTTTTAGATCCTTTGTGGGCTTCTAGTTCAACTTTCTCAATATTTTCTAGTAACTAAACCACATTTTTCTTTTATTAATTCACAATACATTGAAAGAAGAATTAATTTCTCTAAACATAACACTTCTAGTATACATAACTCTCTCAATCACAGGATCCGAAAGCTTGTACCATTTCACACAAATACCATAACCAATGAAGACACATTTTACTACCTTGTTCTTCAATTTTGACCTCTTATCGCTAGACACTATATGCCTCACAACTAAAAACTATAAAATATCTTAGTGAAGGCTTTTTTCTTGACCTCATGTCCATGGGTGTCTTATTAGCAAAGTTGATGTATGAGAAATGTTTATCAGATAATAAGCTATAACAATTGTTTTTGTTGATGGGGGGCACGCGCGAAGGCGAGGCTAGGGCTCCGGGTGGAGTTGCAGAAGTCGGGGATGATGGTGCATTGTCATGATGGAGCGCGCGCATAGAAGCAGAGGCGAGACTAGGGCTATAGGTGGAGTTGCAGAAGCCAAGGATGATGGTGAGCCAGATGAAGACGATGATTGGCTTCCCTTTACATTTGGGGGTTCTATTCTTCCATTTGTGTTTGCCATTTGCAATGGACCTCTATTTGTGGAGCGAGCTATGGAATAGTTGGGGGGTTTTACCCTAGTTTTTTGGCAAAGGCTGTTACAAATATATGTGTTGGGGGTTTGCTTGGTCCTCTTTTTTCGTGCCTTTTGGTAGCCTCTTGGAGGCTATTGGTCCCGTTTCTCTGCCTTGCTCAATGGGTGTTGTGGTGCTTGTGATTTCCAACGTGGCCTCTGCTTTGGCATGTGTTCTAGTTTTGGTTGCAGTTTGCCCCGATTCTTTGTTGGGGTTTGCTTGCTTGTGCCTTTGGCCATCGACATTATTTCGGTATCTAAGGGGATTTGTCTCTTGTTTGTTTTGTAGACCATGTGCTTCTCTATTTCCATCTTTTTCATGAGGGGTCTCGTTGCTACCCTAGCTCTCATCTCATTTTCCCTGTTTTTATTTGAGAGCATGATGATGGGTTTTGGTTCTCCTTCCCTCTTTTCTCCTTCCATGCTTGTTCTAGTGAGGTGAATGGATTTTCTTTTATGGGAAAGAGTGGTTGATTGGGCGAAGTCAAATGGAGTTTTTTGGGGGTGTTTGTTACCCTGTTTCTTGAGGCTAGCTGCTTTACTGTTTTCATCACCATGTTGTTATTTCTCTGTCACTTTTCTCCTAGACTCTGGTAGAGTTTGTTCGCTTAGTGTATGGCTGGTTTGTGCCTCGTTACCTTTTTAAGGTTTTGGGAGCCTTTCTAAAACCCAGTATTCCAAAAAACTAGTGTTCTGATCTTTTGCCTCTGGACCTTGTGGGGTTGAACAGTGTTTGGGTTGTTCAACTGATGGTCCGTTTCTCTTCAATTCCTCTTGAGGTGTGTCGGGTTCCTATGGAGGTGGAGCGGAGTTTTGTTGGAAGGAAGTTGACTTTTAGATAGATTGTCTTTGTTGGTTTCAACCTGTTGGTTTTGGGAGCCATATCAAAACCCAATATAATCGTTTGGGGAGCTTGTCAAAATCCCCTGGTTCCAGATTGTTCCTTTATGCTTTTCTTCAAAATTCTGGTTGTTATGGTTTTGGGATCCTTGCCCAAAGCAAATGTTCAAGTTATGGGTGCCTAGGAAAACCGTTGGTACTTGTTGTAGGTTAAGGGAGCCTTGATAAAACCCTTGGATTATCATGTATTGACATCCTTTGGTGTTGTTTGAGTCGTATGGAGTATGGCTTCGACTTTATTTTTTCAGCTGGTTCTTCAATAGTTATACTTTGATGATTTGGCTGAGGTTGGGTTGTTGGTTGTCTATGATGTATCTTTTAGCAATGTTTTTCTTTGGGTTTCAGATCCTTGGAAAATCCAAGGGTTTCAAGTCCCTTCAAAACTTGTTGTAAAGGGTTTCGGGTCCCCTCAAAACCTGTTTGATCCTTAATAAAAAAACAATTGTTTTTTGCTGAAAATGTTGCTCCAAGCCAACCCTACTAAGTATATTCCTATCCCTTTGTATTAATGTCTTGTTCATTCTTTCTATAGCCCTATGCTACTAAATGGTACATGGAGTTGTCTTATATATTTCTATTCCATGATCTTTGTAGAACCTATCAAAATCTACTAAATAAATCTCATTGCCATTATCAGCCCTCGAAACATCTTTTTAATAGTCTGCTTCTTTACAAGAGCCTTAAACCCTTTAAATTTACTAGAGACTTAAGATTTATTTCTCAAAAAATATACCCATATTCTTCTATTATAATCATCAATGAATAAAATATTTTAGAATTAAAAAAACATTAGCAAGACCGAAATCATCATAAAGTATCATGTGTAACATCCCAAAAGATTTATAAGAATTTGAATTAAACCAAATAAAGGTTCTATAATTACATTTGGTTCTTTAAGTTAATACCTCACTCTTCCTCTATCTAAAATTACATCGTTGTCATCTCAATAAGAGTTATATACAAAATAACAATTTGACGTGGTCCAAAGACTCAATTAAGATAGATTCTACATAAGTTCAGTGAAACGGCTTCTGAACGAATGTACACCCATTCATTATTGTTCATAAATTTCAAGTTAAACTGATCCCTTCTAGTTGCCTGATTGCTTTTCCCAGAACAGTATACAAAAAAGAAATATAACAAATATGATCTATTCCAATTAAAACAAACAAACAAACAAACATGATCTGTAAATACCCAAATCAAAAGCAAGAGTTATAGTGTAATTGTTACCATCTTCTTCCTACAAATAGTATAGAATGTGCTCGTTTTTCAACAGAACTGTTGTTACTACGATAATATTTTGCCACTCTTGTATATCTTGAACAGAGAAGTTGAGTTTCATTTGCAGAAACAACAAAACAATTTACTGATAATAAGCCGAAGAACAAAACACAGACTTGGAGAAAGTCTGAAATGTAGAAAGCTTGACGCTTGGATGGCAGTATAGCACCAGTTGATTCGAATGCTTCAGTACTAATTAGCTAAGTTCAAGACAATTGTTGTCATTTGTTAAAAAGAAGACTGCAGAACCTCTGCCATTAAAGAATAAAAAGCATCATATACAATGGTAGAATTCAGCATGTATGTAAATGCATTACAGCAGAGCCAACTATAGTGCACCTACTTCCTCGTAAGAGCGGCTAAATAATTATTTTTTTTAAATAATCTGTAATGGAAAGTCTAGCAGTTATTTACAGAATAAACTTACATATTGGTGTGCCTCCTTGCATTATGGTAGCTATAAGTCAGAGTTACTCAGTGTTGCCCACTGAACGTTGCGAGATTTTTTTCCTGTTGTGTAGTAGTACAATATACTACCAAAAAAACCAAGTAAAGTTCCAACCAGGAATAAGGAAACTGCTTTTAGAAACCAAATCCAGCTAGAAGAGACTATCTCAATGCCTTTCAGGCGTATTTCTAAGATATCGTGGACTTGTCCATCATGATTACCTACATAGGAAACTGACAGTTTGCTTCTTGTAGCATGCATACGTGTATAACCAAACTCCTCGCTGCGATATATGGACCCAATAGGCTGTGGATAAATAGGATCTGCTGGATGATCAGGCCTAGGCTGCCATTGCGGTTGCACTTCATTTCCACCCATTCCAACCACAACATGTATTGGAAGGTTAGCTCCAATATCCATATTTCCACATGAGGAGTTTTTTAGTGGGCAAAACCTCTCATAGCTATGAACATGACCCCATAAAACAAGATTGACACCAAACTCCACAAAAAGAGGTTCTAAGTGCTCCTGCATTTTTTCCCTAATAGGAGCATCTCCTATCCTGCTGCTTGTGGTATACATGGGACGGTGACCTTGAACAACTACAAATGGAGTTTTAATGCGATCAACTTGTCTTAAGTCATGCTCAATGAAAGCATATTGATCACTTCCTTGGAGAAAATTTGTTTCAGTTGAGATGTACACAAAGTGAACAACTCCCACATCAAAAGAATAGTAGAGATTTCGAGTTGCTGGAGAAGAATTTCCTGTTGGAAATGAAGAATTGCCAGGCATATGAAACTTCAGGCTATAAGGCACCCCACATTCACCACCTCCATCAGTCCCATAAACTGAACTTGCCCATGAAGGTTTCCACGGTTGTTGTGGCCAGTCATACTCATGATTTCCTATACATACATGATAGGGGAATTTGGATGCGAGAGGTTCAATCTGAGAGAAAAAGGAATCCCATGACCATGCATAGCCTCTGGCATAACTCAAATCGCCAATGTGAGATAAAAATGCAGGCTTATCCCTAAGTTCTTCAAGGTCTCGCAGTAGCCATTTTATGGTTAGCTCACTTTCTGCCTGGGTCCAACGAAATGTTTTATATGGAAGAGATGTTCCCATATCTCCAAAAACAAATGCAATAGTCTCATCCAATTCTTTGTCTGGAGATACAAAGCTCCGAATTGAACTCCAGCCTCCCTCATTGCTTCCAACCTGAAAAATTATGAATTGATGAAACATTTGTAGATAAGAGAACATATGTACTACCAGTAGCTCAAAATTAAAAATCTTGCAAACAGAAAATACAGGTAACAAAACTTATGTTTGGTAAAAACAGAAAAATTATATTTGATTTCATACGGATCATGGCTTGACATACTGATCTTTAAATCAGTTTGTGCTTAATATGATTCTGTGATATTTAATTCTATAGCCTATTTGGAGCACTTAATTTCTTCAATATTTCTATAGTCCTTATGTCCTTACCTTCATTGCTGTTACTTCAATACATCGAATTCTCCCTGATAAATATAACTCCTGCATTTGGTCAAATGCACGTAAAGAAGCAATTACGGGATTGCTATGTTAATCTAGAGCTAAAGTTAAAGATGATCAATCCATTCCTTAATCTTCACCCTATGGTTGCCAGAGGATGGGTTATGGCATTGGCAGCAATGAGAAAGGGAGAGAATGCTAATAGGAGCCTATTGATTACTAAAATTTGACTAAGTCTGAAAATTTAAAAGATCTTCTAAAACCTAGAATTTGCATTATAACTCCTAGAGTTCTGAAACCACTCTCAACATCCTGCCAATATATACATGAAATATAACTTAAAGTATAAGGACTTATACTTAAATGTTATATTTCATCTATATATTCTGATGAAGAGAATGAGGTTGTTTTAATCTTGTTTCCTCTCCTCCTTCAAACTCTACAAACCTGTTTTCAGCAAGCAACAATGCCAAATGAGTGAAAAAAGTTAAAAAAAAACACTTAAAATCGTGGCTGGGCGTGTTTAGTGAATGGCGCGAGTCCAAGTGAAAGACTCATGTGAGTCCACTCAAAAAGCAGTCTGTACCAAATAAAATATTAAATTGTCTTTTACAATAATTTTTATCTAAGTTACCGGGTTTGCCCTCCTGGCCCTCTGGTCCAGACAGGGTCCTTATTCCATAGGCATGGTTCGTGTGAGGATGGACCCAGATCAAACCCAGGCGAACCAAGGCGGACCCAAGTCGAACCTAGGCGGACCAAGGCAGACCCAATTCGAACCCGAGCGGCCGGTGGCTGAAAAACGCCATTTTATTTGCAATTTTTAAAAAAAAAAAAAAATTTGCCACTTAAAAAAATGAAAATAAAACCCTAAAAGTGAGTTTTAAAACATAAACTTTGCTCATTTCTCCTCATTTGTGTTGCAAACAAAAGTTTTTTGCTAGCAGGTTGAAGAAACGGTGAACAAAGTTTTGCTTCCAAAATCAAAGAGGAGTTGAAGACTGATTTTTTAAGCTTCAACAAGCGTTGCAGCATCATTTCCACACATTTGCAAGCTCCCATTGGCTAAAAGAGGTAGGTTTTTTAACCTTTTTTTCAACTATTTTTGTTTCACAAATTGTCAAACATGAAACATTAATTGTTTTTCATTATTTTGTTTTTGTTGTGAATTTGTTAATATTATTTCTTGCCATAGGAACTAGAATGGCATCTACCTCTTCCTCCATTGCCACAAATGAACAATAAATCTCAAAACAAAGAAATAATCCAAATTCTCCTCTGTGGAAGTATGTTGACATTCTAAGACTGCTTCCAGGAGGTGGGGGATTTCATTCAAGATACCAAGGATGTGGTGTTGAATGTAATAGTTCATATTTTTGGGTGGTAGGCCATTTGTGTGGAATACTAGGAAGAGGCATCAAAAAATGCCCTGGAAAAGAGGGTAAACCTATACCAGATGAGACGGTGATAAAATATGTTAGGGAGCATGAGGCAACAGAAGAGAGGGAAGCCCGCAGATTGAATCAAACTGCAGCAAAAAAAAAAAAAGGAATGCAACCCCATTTAATCGCAATGTTGTAGTAGAAAACCACCCCTTCTTTTCCATTGCTGAACCTCAAAGTGAAGCACCCTTGACACGCAAAAGAACAAAGGGGCTTTTAGAAACCACATTTCAAAATGAGAGTTGAGACATTGCTGACCAAGATGTAGCAAGGTGCATATATGTGAATGGGTTGGCTTTCAATGTTGTTCGCTCCCCATATTGGAAGCAAATGTTGAGAAGTGTTAATGAAGCTTCAAGAGGGTATAAGGGCCCAGGTTATGAGAAGGTACGTGGAGCCTTATTGGAAAAAGAGGTGAAGGGGTTGAAGATGCATTGAAACCCATAAGCGATTCATGGGCTGATACAAGTGTATCAATTGTTTCAAATGGGTGCAAAGATTCTAAAAATCATCCCTTGATCAATGCCATAGAGGTGTCCCCTAAAGGGGCAATGTTTTTGAAAGCTGTGGATTGTGAGGGCCAAGTAAAAGATGGCCAATTTATTGCAGATATTCTCATCTCCGCCATTGAGTCAGTGGGACCCCGCAATGATCACATCTTTTGGACACCTTGTGCAATCCATTCACTCAATCTTATGCTACAAAAGATTGGGAAAAAAATTAAATGAATCGAAGATGTGTATGTAGAGGTTGACGACATCCCGACGTTCATCACAAATCACCACATGTCTCAAGGGATTTTTAGATCCTTTTCAAATTTGGAGCTATTGAAGGTAAGTGAAATAGTAATTTAATTTTACATTTTCTGATTTTTTTAATTTTCAATGTTCATAATATCATTGTGTAAGCTATATTGTGTATTCTTCTTTAAAGTTTGGCTTTATTTTTTAATCATTTTGGCATTAATTTGTGTTATAGGTCGCTGAGACCCATTTTGCATCAAACACAATTGTCTTGAGATGACTTGTGAAAGTGAAAGTGGCACTTTGCAATATGGTGATCACCACAAATTGGACTGTATGGAAGCAGAGTAGCAGTGAGAGGGCAGCAAAAATTAGGGAATGGATATTGAATGAGTCATAGTGGGATCTTGTGACATATCTCCTTAGTTTCACTAAACCCGTTATGAGCATGATTCGCTATACTGACAAGGATAGGCCTTGCATTGGTGACATTTATGATGGCATTGACTCAATGCTTGAAAAAATGAAGTGCATTATAAATGCAAGAGAGAATGACCTCGAGGAGAAATTCTTCAAACAAGTGGAAGCAATTGTTGTAGAAATGTAGAATAAGATGACCACTCCTTTGCATCTTCTTGCCTATGCCTTGACACCAAAGTACTATAGCAATCAATTTCTTGATACACCAGGAAGGATTCCACCATGGAGAGATCTAGAAGTATTTGATGGGTACAAGGCAGCATTCCTTCGACTCTTTCCTAATGATGATTTGCGAGATATTGTTACAAATGAGTTCATAGAATTTGCAAATGGAAATGGTCCAAGTGTTGATGCTCTTCGTCATAGATCCAAGAAGGATGCTCATAGTTGGCGGTACTTCCATGGCACATGCTTCCAAAACCTACAACCCCTCGCTGTCAAAGTTTTATCACAAGTTTAATTAATTAAAATTTATCACAAGTTTATTTATAGTTTACTTTGTCTTCATAGGTTGCTAGTAATTTTTTATCTTAATTTTTATAAATGTATAACTTTAATTGTTTACTTTGTCTTCATAGGTTGCTAGTTCATCTAATTCAGAAAGAAATTGGAGAACATACTCTTTCATCCACTCAATAAAGCGCAATAGGTTGCTATCAAAAAGAGCAGAGAACCTAGTATACGTGCATTCCAACCTACGTCTTCTTTCACACAAGCAACATGACTACAAGCAAGGGGAAACGAAGATGTGGGATGTAGAGCCAAAGCATACTGATTTGGATGCTTCCGCTTCTCAGCTTGTTGCATTTGATGACTCGGATAGCAAGCAAACTTATAGTGCGAGTGCGAGTGCAAGTGCAAGTGGCATTGGTATTGATTCATCTAATGTCAATGTCAATGAGGAGGAGGATGAGGAGGAGGAGAATGAGGATGATGAATTAGAGAATCCATTTGATGATTAAACTTTAAATTGTTGAAAGTTGAAACAATGATACTTGAATATTTTGTCATTTTGATATTAAACTTGATGTATATGATGTTATTATGGTTGATCATGATGCTATGATTACAAGTTTTTGTTGGTATTGTTGCTTATATGATGCTTTGTGACATGCTAATCTTAATTCATGCTTATATATATATATATATATATATATATGTTTTTGTACTAACGAACCCAAACACCTTTTCAAAATTTTGTCGTATTAGCGTACCGGTTCTTCGAACCCGAACTGGTGCCCGAACCTGAACTAGCAACCTAAATTTTTATATAATATTGGAATTATCTTAAAAAACAAGAAAGCCCCCTTGGCTCACTTTCCTAATGACATAACATTGATCCTCTTTTAAAACAACATTAAGTTGTCCACTTTTTAAAAAATTAAAACATAAAGTTAACACAAACTTAAATTACTATTTTAAAAATTATTTTCCCACACCTTACAAAAGATTACGAAAAATAAAATAATAGGATTAGGTGCACTTTATTATCTTTGATTCAAAAAGGGGAGATGACACATCCACCACTCAAGGAGCAATCTATAGAGCATCTTGAATCACCTACAAATATGCACTGTTGCATAAACTACAATAGTGGATACCTATTGGATTGACTGCACCACCCAAAGCTATTAGAATGCAAAATGGCTTATATTAAATAGAAGCCTATTAATTAACAATACTTCCTACATTATATTCACAACCTACAATCTATGTACAACCATATGCCATCTTTAGGGCAAGCAAAAATACACCTCTACTTTTCTAACAATACCAAACCATTGGCATTATTACAAACAAAGCTAGACTGCCCTAATGACTAAACCAAATACAATTCCAAGTTTATCTATAAACTTGACAAACTTAGATGAGTTTGCTTTGTTGCAAGACAATAATAAAGACAATTATCTTCATTGTCAACTATTTGGTGCATAGAATGTTGATGAACTTCAATATGCTTGGTCTTGTAATGATAGACCGGGTTCTTCCTTATCAGATGAACACTCTAGTTGTAACAAAAGAAAAGAGAGATTGGTATTGCTTGGTCAAATTGAAGATGGACCGATAACCTTGATAACCATATTAAGCTTTAATAGTTGCCTTGTATTATGCTTTAGTGGACAATGACGCAAATGTATAGCTTTTTCCACCAAAAAATTACTTCTGAACCAGAGTAAAATCATAACCTGTTGTAGACTTCGTTGTATCAACTAATCCTGCCCAATCAAAATCAGTATATCTTGCTAGTATGAAGTCAATAGATCTCTAATATAGAATGCCAAATTCAAAGTACTCTTTGACATATTTAAGGACTCATTTTGCAGCTTGCCGATGTTCTTCTTGAGGCTTAGACATGAATTGTGAAAGGCAACTTACTATTAGACATGAATTGTGAAAGACAACTTACTAAAAAACATACATCTAGTCAGGTGGTAGTAAGATAAATCATACTGCCCACCAACTATCAACTCCTAATTCACTGATTAGAAGAAAATAAGTTTTAGTTGAAAGCTTTATCCCAACTTCCATTCGCCTAAGTTACCGGGTTCGCCTATCTAGAGCCCCTAACACGGACCAGGTCCACATGGGTCCTGGTTCGCATTGGGTTCGTGATTGGTTCCGATAGGGTTCACCCCAGGGGCCCTGGGTTCCCTGTGGATTTGTGTTCACGAACCCACAAGGAACCTAGTGCCCTTGGGGGGAACCTTGTCTGGACTCGGGCGAACCCGGGTGAACCCAAGTTTTTTGGCTAGGTTAAGTCACTTAGAGTGACTTTTAAACATTAAAAAATTATTATTTTTGCCTTTTTAAAGCAAAAAACCCTAATCCACCCCTTGCTAAATACATTTGAAACCTAAAACAACTTCAGTTGCTCATCTATTCTCTCTTGGTATATTTAAATTTGTAATTTTGTATATTTCTTAAATTTTTTGCATATAATATATATATACATACATACATATACATACACACACACACACACACACATTTTTGCATATAATATATATATACATACACACACGCGCGGATATATACATACATCATACATACATACATACATACATATATATATATAAACGAACCCAACCCACAAACCCAAAAGGCAAAATAAATTTTGCCCAAACCCACAAATCGGGTTCGCGTCCTCGAACCCACTCCCGAATCCGAACCAGTAACTTAGCCATTGGCATAGATGTAGAATCACATCAATCACTCCTAATTTTTCTAAAAGAGCTTTGGCATACAAAGTTTGCGATACGAAAAATAGTATGATCAAAGTGCTAATTTTGAAAATAAATAGTATTGAAGCCGACCTAGATTTATCATTTCAAAAAGAAAATAAATATGAGAATTCGCCTTTTGAATTAAAGCAACAATACTTTTGGTGATGACAAGATCAATATCATAGACAATTAGGATCACTATGTCATTACCAATGATTTTGTTGTAGACAGTGGGTTCAAAATAGCTTTTTTTGAAACCACAATCTCTAGGACAATTTAAAATATCAAGCTTGAAGATCTTGCTTAAGTCCATACAGGGAATTCACCAACCTACAAATCAAACATTCTTTTCTAAGAACCTGGAAACCCTATGACTACACCATATAGACTTCCTCCTCCAAGTCTCCATTCAAGAAGAACTTTTAACATCCATTTAATATAATTGGAATCAAACTAAGTAGCAATGGAGATAACCAACAAAAGGTTACCATCTTGATAGTAGGATGTGATGTCCCCTTCTAGCTAGAGACATCACTCTAGCTTGTGATTAGCCTATCAAAGATCCTCGTAGGCTAGTAGGATTGGATAGAGGGTCACCTTGGCATGGAGATCTTCCGGGGACAGAGCAGAGTACACTTCTGGGTTGCCAGAGTTTGTTTATGATGAGTTTTGCTTTGAGTTTGGCTTGGCCAGGCTATTTTTAGCAGTTGGAGATGGACCCCTACTATTTTTAGCAGACATCACGGTCATATGGGTGGTCAACTAGTGAGCTCCAGTTTCAGACGGCATAGCTAAATTCAAAATATTTGTGGAGTTAGACAAGTTTGAATGACTTAGCATTTATTATTAAGTGATTTAATAATAAAGTTATAAAGTGACTTTATATTATAATCACTTAACTTGAGGGTCAACTCATCATTAGACGGGGCCATGTTTTTAATTAAATTATCAGAACCAGACTATTGAAATATTAAAATTAAATGCCCATTTAATGATTAAAATCGTTTTGACACCCAAAGTGAAATTAAATGAAATTACAAGCAAAATTGTAATTAAGAGGATTAGGGTACGACTTGCAAAAAAGGATATATAGCGTTGAGTTTGGAAAGAAGAGGATGGCTAATTTATTTTGACATTGTGAAATTGAAAGGGTTTGCTCTTGAGACTAGGGTTTTCAGCCACCATTGGAGGACGTAGTTGCTTCAATGTTCACCATCTGAGCTGATGAAATATTCAGTGATATTTGGTTTCAGGAAGACTTCATTCAGAGGTCTTATTTGCATCTAATTGCGCAGAATTGAAGAATAAATTCACGAGAAATTATTGCAGATTTATTGAAGAAATTTTGGTGATTAACAAGTACGGTACGGATTGCTACAGTACCACCGTACGGACTGCTACAGTACCGCGTGAACAGTAATTTTTTTCAAAAAAATTAAAATTTGCAGTTTGCAGATTTTTCAACTACCGGGACAGCAAAAATCAGGTTTTTTATCTTACATTGTAATGAATTTGTTTTCCAGGCATATTGGCCATAAAACAGAACAACATTCCCTTGATAGTCTCGTAAATTAATTCCAGCAGTAATATTATTGTTTCAGTATTATTTTAAGCATAGGAGTTTATTTCAGTATTGTATCATTGCTCATTATTACCAAAAAACACAAAAAAATCCATAAACATTCAAAAACCAAAACAAATTCAAATCTACTGCATTCAAAAGAAACAGTCAGCAGAGGAGAGCCAAGTTGGGTTCTTACATAGGAGAAAAGTTCTCTTCATAGCCTACCCCTTCCTCCTATGCATATCCTTTGTCGACAAGATGAGCTTTGTACTTGTCTGAAGACCCATAGTAGCATTATACTTACATAGCAATGACAAACAAACTGAAAGTGTAAATGGAATTCAATTGAATGAGAAAATGAGAAAAATGCAGCAAATTAAAAAACATTGAAATACTTAAAAAATGTTCAATAGCTGCCTAAAGGTGACAAATCACAAAGAAATGAATATTGAAGGATTTATAAAAAAAAACCTAATGCAATTTAGAAAAACCCAATGGGTTTTTTCGAAAAAAATGCATTTAAACCATGTGTTTTCCACATTTGCCTAGCTTTTTGCTGGTTTTGATCATCATTGATTAATTTTTGATAAAACCAAGCATTCCAATTCTAACCATCATGAGAAAGTTGGTGGGCATCAAGTACTCACAGTTAACCACAAGTTTTCCTTGGGTTTTACGTCTATGCAAAGAACTATCTGATTTACGCTCGACTTTATAAATTCATTTACAACTAATGGATTCTTCCTTGCAAACAATATTGACAACACCTAAGGATTATTTTTCATCAAGGCATCATATTCCACTTTCATGGCCACTATTTAGGGTTTCCTTTGGCCTCTTCAAATGTGCTAGTGTAATATCCCGGATAATTTTTTTTTATTTTTAGCACAATAAGAATTACAACCAAACACGTAACCCGTTAAGGTTAGAAAATATAAACTCAATGCTTGCTGAAATTGTAACCCTTCCACTTTCTGATCACCAAGTGCCCAATGTGGGAAGGTGAAAGCATACAGTGATAAGGGGCTCGTTAGCTCACTGATTTGTTGGAAATTATAAAGCAAGTACAATGCTGGGTGGCAAGCCAGCCCCTTCCACTTTTCAGCAGGATGAAGAACAAGAACTTGGCGGTAAACCAGCCAAGGGAACAAAAGCATAACCGGAACCAAATCACTCTACCGCTTATGCAGCGGGAGGACTTATGCATAAAAACTATCACTCAACCGCATATTTCAGTGGGAGGACAATACCACTCAACCACTTATTCAATGGGAGGATAGAAGCACAAATAAATTACAAACACTAAGGCGGCCCAGCCAGCCTCTTCCACTTATGCAGTGGGGATTACAATGAGCACTTCAAGTTCAATATGAGGTTAGTACTACTAACCAATGATACAAGATGATTACAATGAAGTAATACAACATTCAATCATAGGCTAGAACTGATTTCAGGCTAAAACATAAAAACAACAATTCTGATATAAATACCAGCATCTCCAGAAATGGGCCAACAACATGGAAATGCACATAACTCTTCCGAATCAGCTCCAAAATGCTCATGAAATCAAGCGAACAACTGTTATGACCAAGGCGAATCAACCATGAGCTCAAACCAGCACCCAAATCACCACACGCAAAAGGCACGCAAACCAAGGCACTCCAAGAAAGGTACGACCAGCTGCAAATTTCGGTTTGATCTCAAAAAATCATATCATCACCAAACCCAACGCCCTTCCAAAGGAATGATTGCCTCTCCAAGGCGCTTCCGACGAGCCTCTACCCAGAAGAAACGAGCACTCGGGCAAAGAGTTATAATCAGAAATCCGCTTCAGCCACTCCAAACCAGCAACATAGAAAACTCACCAAAACTCTAAAACTGAAAACCCTCACACCAAAATCAACTCTAAATCACACCCACCAGCTAGGTACTATATTGCAAGTACGAAACTGTGCTAGCTAGGAAGCCTCAACTCCAAAGCTCAGTTTTGCTCTCCATTTCGGCAACATAAAAATGCAAATTCTTTAGATGATCCAAACGAGAGCCCAAGGCTCTTATTTATAACTTTTTGCTCCCTAAATTCAAATGCAAATGCACCCAAATACATCCAAATTACATGTCACTTCATTATTCCTCCCAAAGGCACCCAAAAACATTTGAAAAATATAAAATAAGTCCCTCAAGGATGGCGTCCCCTTCCCTTAGGTAAGTTCAAACTTTTGCCTGGGATAATAACTTGCAAACAAGACATTGAGTGATGCTCATGAAATAATTCGATTTCCCTTATGCCATTGACTTAGGAAAAATTGATAAAATCACTTGAATAAAAT
>NW_026729534.1:0-59000 GCF_030272615.1 Cryptomeria japonica | reverse complement strand
TGATCTTTTAATGGCTTTGGAGGAGTCAAGACAAAAATCTTTTATACTCAAGAACTTCAATTTAACCCATCTTGCTCTTATCCCCAAATCCAACAACTCTCAATCTTTTACAGACTTTAGGCCTATCTCCTTGTGTAATATAGTTTACAAGATCTTCACAAAAGCTATTTATCTCTGATTAAAATCCTTGATACCTAAAGTAATATCTCCTCAACAAGGAGGTTTTTTTCCTAGTAGGGAAACATCGTAAGGTGCGCTTGTGGCCCATGAAGCTTTGCACTCAATTAACTCTTCACAGTTCCCTTCTTTCATAGCTAAATTAGACATGTTGAAAGCATATGATAAAGTATGTTGGTCTTTTCTTTTGAGAGTGTTTAAAAAGTTTGGATTTTCGGATAAGTGGTACAAATGGATCAAAAATTGTCTCTGGTGTACATTTCTCAGTTATTATTAATGGTAATCCTTTTGGGTTTTTTGAGCCACTCAAGGAGTTAGACAAGGTGACCCACTATCAGCTTTTCTCTTCATTATCATGGCAGAATCTTTTAGGTCAATAAACAAATGACTCTAGGTATTTGGAAGGGGGTATGCATCCCTAATAATTCAATTTCCATCACCCACACTTTATTTGTAGATGATACACTTCTATTTGGTTGTTCCAACATTCAAGAAATAAGGCATATTAAGAAAATGTTGGACATATATACTTCCAGATCTAGGCAAAAAATCAGTGCTACAAAATCTAAACTATCCATATTTAATACTTCTGAAAAGGTGTCTAATAGAATTATCCAGACATTGGGTTTTCTAGTGGATTCTCTTGCATCTTCGTACTTGGGCATCCCTTTCTTTATGGGAGTAGGGAAACCCTCTTTTTGGAATTCTATGATTGACAGATTAAAAAGAAGAATTTTTGTGTGGAAAACTAGATGGTTATCTCTGTCAGGCAGAATCCTTCTTGTCAAAACTTTTTTGGCTACAATCCCAAACTACTACATTTCAGTCCTTCAAGCCCCAAAATCTATTGTTTCCCATATCGAGAAAATTATTCAAATTTTTTTTGAAAAGGTAATCTTTCAGAAGATAAAAATATCCCACTTGTATCTCTCAACAAAATGACTACAAGTAAATCTACGGGTGCAGTTGGTCTCCACGATATTTCAAAAATGAACAAAGCCTTTGGGGGAAAGTTGATTTGGAATATTTATGTAAAACAACATGCTTTCTGGTGTCAAATTATATAAAACCCCATCACGTATTTTTACTATCCTTGATCTTCCATTAGGCTCTGTAGTTTGGAACTTCATGATGGCTTCTAGGAATGTGATTACTAGATATTTATCTTGGCAAGTACATAATGGCAAAGATGTCAACTTCTGGCATGATTCATGGAGTGGTCTCCCCCCTCTTAATCTTGAGGAATCTCTAGTAAATGAAATCCCTATATTTATTACTCAACGGAAATCTTACCTTTATGATGACATGCTCTTGAGAAGCCTTCAAATAGTGTCATTTGGAAGAATCCAGCTTCACTCCCAATCTCCCCGACTCAAAAGGCAAAATTCTCTTTATTCTCAAGAACCACATTATTTTTATCTCTAATGGTTCAGACAAATTGACATGTTGCCCTGCAAAGAATGGAAAGTACTCTATCAAGGAAGGGTATAAGGCAATTCATCAGATGTCGGTTCAATCCTATTCACAAAGAGCTTATAACTTCTGTTGGAACAACAATATTCTTCCCAAGGCAGGGAATGTTTGCTTGGCTTGCTCTACACAAGAGAATACTTACCAGTGAGAGACTTGATAAATTGAATATTGCACCTCCATTTTCTAGTGTACTTTGTGGTGAGCATAATGGAACATTAGATCATCTCCTCCTCCAATGTGATTTTGCTCATAATTGTTGGATGTTTGTGCTTGCTAAACTTTCCTTTAGCATCCCTCTTCCAAATAATGTATGGGATTTGTTCTAGTCCTTGCCAGTCTTATACTCATCCTCTCTTTTTTCATGCATTTGGAAAGTGATCCCATCCACAGAAGTATTTTCAATTTGGTGGGAAAGAAATAAGAGTATTTTTAGAAAACAAACATCTCCTCTTTCTGATGTTTTCAATTACATTGAAAAATCAATATCAGAACTAGTTAATGCTCATGTTTCAAATCAGTTCAATCCAAGTAGGGAATTTACTTCTTAGGATGGTCAAGTTATTAATTGCTAGAAGGGCATCTCTATTCCTATATCACCTTTCTTTCTGAGAGTGAGGACTAGTAAAATTGACAGAAATAAAGTGAAATGGTGTCCTCCGAATTCAACACATTTTAAATTGAATTTTGATGGCTCCTCTAAAGGGAACCCAGGTAATGCAGGAGTAGGAGTATGCATTAGGGACCACACAGGGTGTGTTTTTGCTTTGAAATCTATTTCCATTCCACTGAGTACTAACAACTACACAGAGGCATATGCTTTGCTTGAAGGCATTCTATTAGTAAAAAAATTGAACATCTCTTATATTCACATCAAAGGTGGCTCAGCTATTATTATCAATGCTTGCATAAAGAGAAATATTGAGAATTGGTAGATAAGATATTTGCTTGAACAAGCATGGGCATTCATTGATAAATTTGTAAATTTTACTATTTCACATGTGTATAGAGAAGGAAACCGGGTTGCAGATCATTTGGCAAATATGGGAAGTTCCAAGGTAGAACTTAATATGATGGGTCTGAATTGTGATCTCTATTCTTTTCCAATCCTTAGAAAAATAATTTTGGAGGACATGAGTACAGGATAATATTGCACATGGTTATGCAGATGTTTTCATAAAGATAAAAAGTTGGTATGTGAGGTATTATAATTGTAGGGTTTCATGGTTGTGTAGTATTTGAATGATGTGAATGGATGTTGATTTGGGAATTTATGAAGCGAGGCAGACCATGGACTTCTATGTAAATATGTACAACTTTCATGATGTTTTGGCTTGGACTTCATCTTGGTCAATATACTTCAGGAAGCATTTGATACTTGGAGATGACTTACGACATTTGGTATTCTAGACGTTACGAGATATATTGTACTTTTGTGGCATTTTAGGGATTTAAGTTTCACAACCTTTCTATATAATATTGAGCAAGGATCAAATTTTTTCTTTTTGGTCCTTTTCTCTGAGAGCTCTTTGAATCAGCTAATGTAAAGAAATATATAAATAAAATATATTAAGTGGCACCACCACCTTTTCTCAAAAAAAAAAAAAATATTAAGAAAATGGTCAAGACAAAGTTTGATAGAATGTTCATTGCTAGAATAATTAAATCTATAGAAGAGTCAAAATGGATAAGTCAACTATTGATACAAAATAGAAATATTGGTGTGAAAATGTTTTTGAGAATTAATTAATGCATGCATACATGACCCACTCTCCACACCTTCCATAGAATAAATATTAGAATCTATTATTGGAAGGAGGATCTATTCATTCATTGATGGGTTCTCTAGGTACCATCAAGTCAAGATAAGGGAAGAAGACTAGCCTAAAATAATATTTTCCGCAGAATGGGGATGTCTTATGTATCTAATAATACCATCAAGGCTAAAAAATGCCCCTGGTGTCCTTAGCTAGTTAATGGTCACTACTTTTAAGGATTTTATTCATGAATTTTTTAAAGTATATTTGGATGAAAGGATGGCACATGGATTGGTAAAGAATCATATTCAAGTACTTTGAACAATGCTAGAGAAATTTAGAAGTATTCAAATATCTCTTAACCTAATTTTTTTAATCTTTATGGTCTTGTTTTTAACACTATCAGGACATATCATTTGTAAAGAAGGCTTAATGGTAGACCCAATAAAAATTTCTTTAATTATGAATATACCACCCCTTAATACAACCTCAAAATGAAAAAAAAATCTTGTATACACTGATTATCATAGAAAAATAATTGAAGGATATGTCACCATAGTTGCACCATTAGAAGAGATGCTAGAAAAATAGAAGTCAAACTATCAATTGGATAGAAGAATTTTATCAATATTTTGATACTCTAAAACAAAAATTAGTTTTTAAGAACCCATCCTCTTTTTGGATTGATTTGTACAATTTTATTTTCATATATACACATGCATATAAAATAGTCATAGGAGTGGTATTGGTCCAACTAAGAGGAAACAAGAACCACTTGATAGCCTTCACTAATAAACAATTGTCCTGAGAAGAAATAAAATATACCACCAGTAAGCGAGAAGCCATAGCAATGGTCTATGAATTGAAAATATATTGGCACTACTTACTATCTATTCCCTTCATGTTTTTCATTGATCATGATCTCTTCAAATTCCTCTTGAATAAACCAGTAATAAAAGGACATATATATAGATGACTTTTGCTATTATAGGAGTGCAAGTTCAACGTAATGGTCAAATCTAGGACAAACAATAAAGGACCCGATTATGTATCAAGAAATAATATAGAAGAAGATCATAAAGAAGTTGATGAAGAAGACATTATTGGGATATTAATTTTCAAGGTCACAATAGTCCAAGAGCAATTATGAAATGTTGCTAAGATGATTTTCGCTAGAACATACCCTCTAGATACGAATTATCATGACAAATAACTACTATTAAGAAAATTATTAACATTAAAATTAATTTTGGAAGCTCTATACAAGTGAGGAAGAGATGATGTACTCTAGAGAATTGTATATGCATATGAAGGAGAATACATTTCAAGGGAGGCACATAAAGGATTAGGAGGAGGACATAATAGTGGAGATGATATAGCCTAGAATTTTTTTTTAATCTATATTATGGTGGTCAAATATATACAATGATTACAAAAATCATACGAAGAAGTGTGATATTCATCAAGAAATTGCATGTAACAGAAACTAAGATAAAATGCGACTACAACCAGTCCTTGCAAATAATCCATTTGAAAAATAGGTGATTGGTTTTATTAGAACCATTGACCATACTTATAAACTATCCAAAGAAATATTTAATATTATTGATATTGAATACCTAAAATATTGGGTAGAAGGTAAACCAATTAAAGACTATGTTGTATACACCACAACAATACTAAATCTCTCTACAATATCATTATCACTTAGTTGGGGTGTCCCTTAAGAATCACAAGTTACCAAGGAAAGTATTTTGTTAAAAGAATCATCAAGGATCATAGAAAACTATTATTACACATGATTGAAACACTCCCTACCATTCACAATCAATTGGAACAACTAAAGGAGTGAACAAGATCCTAGGAACAACTCTAACCAAGATGTGTAATCCAAATAAAACTGATTAGGATATCAAGATATTAGCAATATTTTTGTCACTATACAATATATAAAAGGAATATATTTTGGTCACCTATTGGTAGAAGGTAGAAAAGTTGGCATGACCATAAATTTAGGAGAAAATAATTTCAGCTTGGAGATACTGTCCTACTCTAGGATAGTAAGTTTAATAAATAATGAAAACTTGGTGTCTATTGGTTAGTACTGTCCTACTCTAGGATAGTAAGTCTAATAAATAATGAAAATTAGATGTCTATTGGTTAGTACCATATTAAATCAATGATATTGTTAATTCTAGGGAAATCTGATTGGAGACTTTGGATGGAAAAATCCTATAGTATTATATCAATGGAGCAAGGTTAAAGAATTTTCATCATGATTCCGGACAAAGTTCACTTAAGGACAAGTCAAAGTTTTAATATGGGGATGGTGTTGGCTAGAAAGTGGTATACGTGCACTGGTCTGGAGGTATGTAATAGAAAACAATAAATAAAGGTCCAAAACAAGAGCTTTAGAAGATAGCTTGTAGTTAAGGAAAATTATCTAAGGGTGACATACCCTATTGTAGATATAAGTAGATAAGAAAGATCTATTTAACAAAATAGATTACATATAGGAGATATAGATGAGATAGTTAAAGAGATAATATATAAAAGAGATATAAGAAATGTAATCAAATGCATATTGATTTTTAAATACAAATAATTTTGCATTTGGTTCTTTTATGTGTCTATATCAGTTTATTTTTATTGGAAACTAAGATAGGATTTGAAACATCTTCCTTTCTACCTCAATAGGATTGAGTCCAAGGTAGAAGGACTACAACATTAGCAATTATGTGGGTACCAAAATCCAATCTTTATCCCTTATATTTCTTGCTAACAAACCTCACCATCAAATAAGGGAGGTTGGAAGATAACCCATTTCCATATAATTTCAAGGAGACAACCCATGAGAAGAGGCTAAAACCAAATATGCATACCATTGATAAGAAATCAAGAAATGTATAAGAGGCTCACCTAGAATTGCTAAAAGAACCAACGAAGAATTAGTAATAATTGGTTGAATGGGAGGGTCAATAAATAGCTCCTAGAAAATAATAAGAAGAATATGATCCTCTAAAACAATGTCAACCTCATAATCCATCACCATAAAATGTTCCTGATTAGAATTAGTTCACCAAGGGGAAGATGTGAAATAGTTAAGTAGGAACAATCTAACACCACTTGACCTATAGAAAAGAACTACCAACAAAAAAAGTGGATGTCTACATAATATAAAGAGTATGAAAATAAATTATTACCAACCTATAAAATAACCTCTTTTGAGAGAGAAGATAAGTCCAATTCCACTAGAATACAATCATATATAGTATGGTACGACATGGTAATATCAATATATCATAAGAAAATAACATAAAGAATTACATGCCCATGCAATAAGAATTACAACAAAAATGATGTGGGAGATTTGGGAGGTAAATCCAAACTAGATGTTAGCTTAAATGCTCAATGATAGGATCATAACAGGTCACCCAAAAAATTGAGAAGGAAGACATATAGTCCCCTAAAATAAGAGAAATAGCTAAGAATGACATCTCAATTAGATACAAAATTGCAAACAACTACAAAGAACCTTTTTGCACAAGAGTCAATCTCTATATTCCCATACACAATGGGGTCAGAGTCTATTAGAGCTAGAGATAAATCCTTTCTAAGATAGAGATAAATCCTTTCTAAGGAGAAAAAACCATTAATATAAAATTTCTCCCCCAACGCATGCATTTTTTGATGGCTCTATGCTACTTTTTGAGTATAAAACTTCACTTCTGTATTTTTCTTCTTAGTTTCTAAGTAAACTTTAAACTAAATAATATTATATCATTAAATACACTACATTTAATTTTTATTTTACTTATTTTTTTCAAGTATATATTATTGTTCTAATGGACGAAATAGTCAAGAAAATGTTGTATATATAGTTTTCAATATTAGGATGATCAATTATGGCTTTAGGTAATTAGGATTGCTATTTCATAATTGACCCCTCACATTTCAACTATATTCTATAATCTAGATGTATATTCTATAATCTAGATGTATAACTTTAAAATTGAGCAAAATAATAATTACCCATGACGGTCTCCTTTTTAAGAAATATAAATTCGCAAAAATAATTAGGAGACAATCTCGTTACTTTGTTTAAGCTGATGAATATTGGCACTGGCAATAAAACTCACATAAGATACCACATCCATGAGCACAAGAGAAATTCATAATTCTCTCCATCATGAGACACTAATATATCCTCCAAAATAAATTCAGAAAACTCACTTTTTCCAATACCTCCAATACCTTAATGTTGCCTCGAAAAATTAGATACTCCCTCAAGTCTTAGAGAAGGAATTTATTACTAGTTTATATGAATATTTCCTCATAGCACAGCAAATTCTTCTTATTCCCCTTTTTCTCACTTGTGAACTAATGTATTTTTAAGTAGTATTTCCTGGGCGTAAATAGTTGATTCCAATGCACTGAAAGCTCTTTGGTTTTCATTCATGAACAGCGTTAAAGGTATGTGTAGGTACCAATATTCCATTCAAGATGACACGAATAAACTACGAAGACTTAAACGATAACAATGACAAATTTCGAGCATTTGGTTACCCATAAACATACTTGTACCTTACATGTACATAACGAATAACATATTTGATGTTAAAAATCGCTACCCAATAATGTGTTTTTTCTTTTCTAAAGATTTATCTTTGTTCCTACTTCAAATAAACATTCTATTTTTCTTCTACATGCTATTTATTTTCAAAACGTCAATATCTCGTCAAACTTTGTATGGTTTCATTGATTCAAGTTCATCTTTTATTGATTACTAATTAGAGACATCTCGTTTCAAACATTGTATTCCCAAAAAACCTAGCAAATGATCTTCCTAGGCTATTGAAAAATATTCTTTTCTAAGACATAATTGATAATGGATTAAAATTTCTATTAATATTTGAAAGGATCTTTAGATAAAAGACTTATAATTATCTACTTAAAATAGAAAATTACGATTTTACTTATTATAGAATAAGATTAAATAAGAAATGGATCATAAACATCAACTCATATTCCAAGATTTCATGAAAGGATTTATTTTGTATGAGATTAGGAGTTAGGTATAATTCTATAAGAGTCATTATCTTATGAGTTCAATACTTTAAAAAATATATTTTATGAAAATATGATCTTGATGCAAACTTGTAATAACAATACTAAACACAAAAAATGTCTCATGATTTTTTGTATTAGAAATCGAGAGTCCAAAAAAGAATCAGAAGTTTATACAAAAACAGAGAGCGAGAGGTAGAGCCTCAACCGTCAAACTATGAAGCTCGAGAGAGTAGCATATACAGTTATCTCCTAATCATATAAAAAAAAAGGGGCGCAACATAGTGTAACATTATTGCAGAACCTCATCTTGATCCTCCAGCCAAGTGGTCCATCCTTGTGCTCCTTCCATCCATACCACCTTCTTTCTTGCTAGGATCTGGGAGCACATCTCTATCCTGTTGAAGGGAGGAGGCCTGCCATCCTGTAGATCCTTTATCAACTTCTTTACTGCTTTGTCAAAGGAGGTTTGATTCTCTGTGAGCCTGGCCCATTCATAACCATCTTGCATCTCATAGACAAACATGCTTGCTCTGTCATCTTTGAGGAACCGCAAGAGTTTGTTTCTCTCAATGTTCATCAGAAAGCAACCCTGCACAACAATTTTGTAATGGGTGAGTTTTTTAAAAAACTCAGTACATTCCTTTATATTACCTTGAAACTTCTCCTCATTCCTAAGTTTCCAAATAAACATAGAATGTAAGAAGATAGAATTTTCCAGACAAGGTTAGCATCCTTCCTTAGTCCATGGATAAAACCAGTAATTGCATCAAGAGTGTAAACATATTCTATAATAGAAATTCCAAACATGAACCAAATTTCTCTAGAAAAAGGGCAATCAAAGAAAATGTGGTGCATGGTCTCAGGCTTTCTGCAAATAGAGCACAAATCATATGCAGCCGATTTATTCCTAATAGGTAGTTTGTCCAGTATAAGTTGCCACCTCAAGCATTTGATCTTAGGAGGGATGGGGGATTGCCATAGCTTCTCAAAGGTTTTTTGCCAGGTGTGGGGGGTATGGCTATCGTACCATAGAGTGTTGATATGTTTGATCACTGAAGTATCATTATTAAGCAGGCTATATATAGATTTGGATTTGATCTTGGGGAGGGTGGAGCCATCCTTCCATAGGAATGTAAGGTACCTATGAGCATCTACACATGTGCTCTTAGGGAGATTAAAGGGAGCATGCATTTTTAATCATGTTGTAGGTCCTCTTATATGATGCAGGGAGATCATACTTATTGCTGAGAGCCTCCCAGCTGATAAGGTTATCATGTTCTAGGATATCCATAATATACTTGATTCCTTTATTGTGCCAATAATTTGCAGAGAAACCTTGGGTCAAGGCAAGGGGTTTAGAATTATGATGTAGGTTCCACCATATTGACCTTTCACTATGGAGGGTATTGTCACCATTAATGCTAGAGTTGTTAATAAGACTACGCACATGCTCCCAGGCTTTCCAGATGGACTTAAACACCTAGGTGCCTTGGACAGACATAGGGAAACCACCTGCAATCAAGTAACTGAGCGGGAGGGCTTTCCAAGATTTAGCAATTTTGGGGACACCATTTTGTATGTTGTTTCTGATGAGTATTTTCCAAGGTTCTTGTCCTTCCAGTGCATGGAATATCCATTTGGCTGCAAGAGAAATTCCTTGCAGCCTAAGATCCTTGAGGCCCAGCCCACCAAGTTTTTTGTCTAAGTGGCACCAGGTCCACTTGCCCGCGTGAGATTTTCTTCTACCCTTTCCATTAGACCATAGGAATCATCTGATAGCCTTTTGGATTTCAAAGACTTGGTAATTGTTGAACATCCACACAGAGGAATAGTATACATTGTAGGAAGAAAGGATTTTTTGGCAGACTTGAATCTTGCTAGCAAGGGAGATGACTCTATTGTCCCATTTGTTGAGTTTCCTATCTATTTTTTCTTTGACCCAAGTCCACATGTCTCTAAGCGAGGGAGATACAGAAAAGGGGATACCAAGGTATCTGACTAGCTTATTAGGTCCTCCCCATGTATATCCAAACTGCTGGAGCCAGTCCGGAGGGTTATCTTTCCACCCAAGTAGAATGGATTTGGAGCTAGAAATCCGGGCTCCGGATGCTCTACCAAAGGTGTCAAGTTTATGATTAAGGGCATCGATATTGTGCCTAGAGAGCTTCAGGAATAGCAAGGTATCATCGGCAAACTGGATGTTGAGCAATTCAGAGTCATCCGACATCTTAATGCCTTGGACTCTAGGGGATAGGGTGTCATCTCTAAGGAGATAGTAAAGGACATATGATGCAATGACAAACAGAGCAGGGGTAAGGGGGTAGTCCTGCCCTAATTGATCTAGAAAGAGGAATAGGCAGTGAGAGAGTCCCATTGACTTCAATCAGGGCAGACGTGTCTCTGAGGAGGATCCGAACATAATCACAGAACTCGCTAGGGAAGTCAAAGGCGTTGAGAATGATGAGGATGAAGTCCCATTCCACCCTATAATAGGCTTTCTCAAAGTTGACAAGGAACATGGCAGCGTCTTGGTTCGAGGTTCTGGCCCATTCCATGGATTCCGAGCTAGTTACAAGATTCTCGAAGGTATATCTACCTTTGATGAATCTCGTTTGGGTAGAGAAAATGAACTTGCGAAGGATCTTCTCAAGGTGAGAGGCTAAGGCTTTGGCTAAGATTTTGTAGGAGACATTGAGGAGGGTGATTGGCCTCTAGTTTTTTATTAGGGCTTTGTCCCCTTCTTTTCGAATTAGCTTAATAATACCCCTATTAATGAACTCCCCCAGGGTTCCAGTGTCAAGGGCTTCATTGTAAATACCATAGAGGTCATTAGTGATCCAGTCAATGTTGGTTTTATAGAATTCAGCAAGAATTCCATCGGTTGCTGGGGCCTTATTATCCTTGAGAGCCTTAATGGCATCAGAAATTTCTTACATGGAGACCCTAGCTTTGTGGAGGAGAGCTTCATCCTCAAAGATTCTATTTTGAATAATGGTACTACACTTGGTCCGAGCATCTATTGAGGCCTCATTATCCTCTGAGGTAAATAGAGTCTTGTAAAACACTTCAAAGGCTTCTTTGATATCATTGATATCTAGGAGTTCCTTATCATCTACCATTATTCTGTCAATTTTTTCATTGGTCTATTTTTGTTTGAGAAGATTAAAGAATACTTTGAAGCCTTTATCACCAAATTGGAACTAGTGGTTATGGGCTTTGATGAAGGCACCTCTCATTTTAACCTGCTGGTGATTTTTGAGGATATTTCTTGCCTTGGAGACCTATTTGGCCAAGGTAGGGGAGGAGGGCTACAATTGAATTTCTTGTTCCAAGGAGTGAAGCTGATGAGTAAGGTTTTTTTCTAGGTAACTAAAGTAATTGGCTTTTTTCTGGCCAATGGTTTGGAGTAGTTTCTTCTAGGAGGAAATGTTCCTCTTCCATCTGAGAATGTGGGATTGGGGGAGATGTGGTTGTAGATTCAAGAGTCTAACTATTTTGATGGCATTTAGGGCTTCCTCGTCTTGCAGTAGGGAGGTGTTAAGTAAAAATTTCTTATTGCGAGGGTGGCTAGGGGTGATGGATTTTCTGGTGTTAATGATGGCTAGAATGGGGAAGTAATTAGATAGGGTAGCTAGTAAGACTACCACCTCATTCCCAAGTTGATTGGGGGAGAAGGAGAAGAAGTCCTTATTAACATAGAACCTATCTAGCTTGGAGTATATTCTATTAGTGTTTTGTTGAAAGTTGCACCAAGTGTACCAGAGGTTAGGGGTATCAGGTTTGGTGCCTTCCAAGGGGTCAAATAGTTGTAGTTGTTGTTTAAACCTGTCCCAGTGAGGTTTTTCTAGTGCTTTCCATTTAAACGGATGTCCCCCAGCCTTGTCCTCCTGGCGTTCAGCCATGTTAAAGTCTCCAGCCATGACCCAAGGGATATTTGGGAGGGATATTAGCCAATTCCAAAGGGATATTCTTTCCTTGTAGTCATTAGATGCATATATGGAGCATATTCCAAAGCGAGCTCCTTTAACATCTAATGTAACCCATGCCACTCTATTACAAGGGGAAGTTCCTTTATCCTTGAGGTACTTTGTCCATTTAGGGGCAATAAGAAGGCCAACTCCTCCCTTTCCTCTTGGGTGGTTGGTACAAATTTTGATTGCATCTCTCCAAATGAAATCTAATGTGGTGTCGAGAGCGAACCCAACAGATTTAAGTTCTTGTAACATCAGAAAATCTAAATTTTTTTGGTAATCCAGAAATATTTTAATAACAAACTTCCTGTCAGGCGACTCAAGGCTTTGAATGTTCCATGATATGTACTTCATTAAAGTGAAGGATTTAAGAGGGGCTGGTAGGGAGACCATGTTGATCTCCAAGTTTCTTCTTGTTTTTGGAGCCCACAGGTCTACCTTTCTTTTTATTTAAGGAGTATCCTTTCATAAGGTCCTCATCATCTTCACTATTTTCGAGAGGCTCAGCTTTATTCTCTGAATTTCCTCCTATGTCAGACCCAAACAACTGGGAGCCTGGAAAGCCTAGGAGCATTGTGCTAGACCTAATTTCTTCTAGCCCCTTATTGGCATAGATAACTTCTATAACATGATTGTCCTCTATTTCTTTGAGCATAGATGCAGTTGAGGGGTTGGTGGTGCTAGCATCAGTGGTAAGTCTTGCAAGTGAACAGGAGGCCGATTGTTTGGGGATACTAGACTTGAGGATCATCATAGGGTTATCATTGATGCTAGCATCATTAGCGCCATGATTAGAGTTTTCCAGATTTTTGACCATTTTTTTAACCACAGAATTGACAAGGGTTTGGGAGGAGTCATCGGGTTTATGGCTAGGGGCCAATTGGCAAGTATTAGAGCAGCTATGGTTTAGGTCATTATGGTGAGTATTTTTACGTCTCCGCTTCCTTGAGATAACAACTTGAAAGCGGTCAGAGGGCGATTCTATAAGATCTTCTGGTGAGTTAGAAACATGGATGAGAGGTTCAGGGGCCAGAGGTGCATGGTCAACAACTAATGGATTTACTCCATTAAGACTAGAGCTAGGTACCGAGGTCTCCACATTTGTAGAGTGAAGTGGAGCAGAATTTAGGTCATTATCAGTTTTAGGGTTTACAAAGGTCTCCGTTGAATTATTCTTTTGTGTCCTGCGATTAATGATTGGGTAGTTTTTATGAATATTCCCTTCCTTCTTGCAGAGAAAACATGCATTCAATCCTCCAAGCATTTCAACAAGACAAACAAATGTATCTCCATTAATATTTAGGTTTAAAGAAGGTGGGATGTGAACTCCAGGCTTCATTGAGACAAGCATTCTTGCGTCAAGGTTGGGTACCAACCGAGAAGTCTCATCAACCCAAATTGTTTTGCCAAATGGTTCCATTTATTGGGGAAGAAAACGCCACAGAAAGGGGGGGACATCCTTGAAGATGATCCACCTAGGAGAGGATAGTGTGAGGGCTTCCTCATTAACCACCTTCGGAGACTAGGCTAGGGCTCGAAAGGAGGTAGTCCCGACCATCCAGTATTGGCATTTGAGTGCTACCAATTGGGATTCATGCGAGTTAAATAAAATGAGGAAAAGACCTCTCTGTATTTACCTACAGAACATGATTTTAAGCCCTAATTTAAGATTCCACAAATTATTAAACCAATCATCTACAAATTTCCTAGGTGGGCATTTTTGAGCATGAACACAGGAAAAAAAAATAGCAGTGTCACATAGTCTAAGCTTCTCCGAGGCAATTTCATTCAACATTTCAATATTTGGCGAAATGCAGAAGGTGTACGAGGTAATGCAAGGTCACTTATCTTCTTTACTAGGTCCTTCATCTGTAGGAGCCTTAAGGAATTACACCGATGGGTGGACTCCATTCGTAGGTGGGGCGACGGTCTCAACAAAGGATTTTTCTAGGGTTGGTTTAGTCTAAGGAGTAGGTTTAGGGCTATTAGAGGTACCTCCGTCTAACTCTGGCTCCATTGGAAACCAGGGTTGGGGTTGCACAGGTTGAGCAGATAGGCAGTGGAGTTAACCGAAATAAATGTTGCACAATAATTAAACCGAAGTGCAGGTAAAACAAGTAGATGGGTAGAAAATGCAAACCGGGTGGAGGAGTTTCAACTCCTCCACGTTGATGCCAAGGTACCCACGTCAGCACCTGAGTGCCTCGACAAAGCTTCCACCTTCAAGTTGAGCTTGCGGTAAAAAATTTGCAGACCAATTTCGATATCTCCATCTTTCGTCCTGACATCATGTCTCATGATTTGAAAAATAATCAAACAAATTTTAGGCATCAAAATCATGAAAATAAGGGTATTTCCTTTGACCATCCATAGTCTATTTTCTATTTCATCATCATTGGAAAGTAGACATGATAATCCTCTTATTTGTGTGGTGTTGAATAGACTACACTATGTTTTATTTATAAATTTTAATCATATCATGAGAAAATACCAATTAACGAATTGAAGTTTTGATCAGCCTAGGGTTGATTTGATAAGGGCACAGAGAGTTGGGGGAGGGATTGATATTGGATTTTAGGTAGAGATAGAATGAAATATTCTTTTTGTCTTTAGATCTACATAAAGATGGTAGCATTTGAAAAACTATGGTTCCAATCCTATCTATTAAAAATTTAATCTAATTCAACTTTAGTTTTTAGAAACTAAGTTTGGGGACTCATGAGGTGTTGAATAATCCTACATTAGCACATGTAGGTGTGAAAAATGATATTTCCTATCATTTTTTATTTATTTTTAAGAACTTATTCCCCAATTTAAACATGAAATGGGATTAAGACAATATCTATCATCCTAGTTACTCTTATTTCACAACCTTTACCATGCAAACAATGTTTCAAATGTACAATTGTTTCATTGTATATGCACATAATCTATCAAATTTGATCTAGTATATTTTTATCTATTATTGTAAATTTATGATATTTATCTATTCTTGTAAATTTATGATAATTATTTTATCTCTTGTGGAAGGAAAATTTAGTTTTTATGGGTGATTATAGGAGCTTGAGTTGTTAAGAAAATCTAACATGGTATTAGACTTTCAGATATGAAAATCCCTTTCTTATATTTGAAAGTAAATGATTACATGAGCTATTGTAAGGTTATTTTCTGGTATATGAGAAGACTCTATGAATTTGGTATGGGTATATAATATTATCTTACTTTGGGGTATGGCTAGGCTCAAGGATGCCATTACTGTAGGGTGGAGAGAAAGCGTTGTTTTATGTGTTTTTTCCTATTGTCTTGTATGATTGTTTTGAGATGCTATTTCAACAAGTGAAAAGACATTGATTTGGTTGCCCTTTTATATTGGAAAGGAATATGTAATAGTTGTAAATTGTTCTAAAAGAAAATAGACTCCTTTGATAAGGAAAAAATATTGGAGAAATTATTATGATTGTATTGTCTTAACCATGTGGAAAAATCATTCAAATATATAAATTGGTGCTTAGATGGCCTACTATTCTTATTACCAAAGATTGTATTTTCATTGTTTCATGAATTTACATAAAAAATAAATTAACATAACAAATAAGACGTAAAACTACATAAAGCTATATAATAAGAATAATATTTGATTCTCCATATTTAATAGAAATGATTTCTTCTACCATTATCCTATATCCATATGCTTTACATACATATATGAGAATAAATGAAGGAATTTAAATAAAAAAAATTAGAAACGAAACTATTAAACACCTTCTTACTTAAATCTGATTATTGGTCATCACTATCAGGCTAAAAAATTGCAAGTTTTGCTATTACATGTACTCTCCATATACATTTAAAGGTAGCAGGCATTTTAATATATTATAGTTGTGGAAACATTCAGAATAGTGTAAAAAATATGTGAGAAAGTATACCAACGAAAGCTACCGCATTAAATTTATTAAGGATAACAAATTTTAAGCTAACTCTTTAAGGAAATATTATAAAACTTATGCTATTCCTTTTTGATAAAAGATTTCATAGTATATGTGGCCTCATCAAATGATACAAAATTACTAAAATTAGTCTAGCTCTTACAAATGAAAGTATTATAGAATTTATATTACCTACCCACATAAAATACTACCTCTTAATATACGTTGTTGCAGAAAGAATGCTTCAAGTCCCTAGGTGAACGTACAAAATTATCGATATTGTTAAAATATATTGTTTCATAGCATTGTCAGAAATTAAAATAAAGAAAAGAGAAATAATCCATCTAAATGGCTGGGGGATGCCAGTGGCATTTAGAGTTGGAAATCCTTGGCGAGTCATATTAAAGGAATCGGCTAGGCAATATGTTAGATGAAATTATTTATAATCACACCTCTCACACCCAGGCATCTCACATCGTCAAGGGTATGTGATGCCTTTCAATTTTCGTGCCTTCACATGATTGTAAGCAGTATATTGGATTTTTGATGTTTGTTGTTGTCTTTATGTGCAAGAATCAAGACGTACACTTTTCAAAGTATCATTTTATACTTATTTAAAGATGCCCTTATAATCATGTACTTAAAATTACTAATACTTATGCACAAATGCTCCAATAATCATGCGCGATGGGTACCAATAAAAATACATAAATAATGAACCAAAAAAGCTAAAAAATAGTGACTATTGATACATGTGTAATTCATTAATTAGCTTTAGTTATTTTCTTTTTCATTTTTTCAAAGTTAGTAATTGAAAGGTTAGATGTACAAGAAGTGAACGATTATTGAAATATGAACAATAACTTATGCTCTTCCGCTAAAATTCTAAAATTTATAGCCTTGAAGATATGAAATGCAAATCCTCACTCCCCTCTTCTAGGGACAAACAAATGAGAAAGTTATAGGCACTAGCACCACAAGAATAGTCTGAATCCAACATAATCCCTTTTGGCCGTCACTATTGTTGCCTTGTGCTTAACAATAAAATACAAATTGAAAGAAAGCTTTTCCTTTTAGGATTGTTTATTAAAAAATTGGTTGGAGACTCGTGTAGCAAGTAGACAAATTGTTAGAAAATATATGAGTGGACAATCAATAGTATCATCTCTTAGTCATCCCTCTATCACCTATCTTATATGAACTCAATAGCCTCATTATTGTAGACCAAACCTTCATTAAATGCATCTCGAATCTAGTTTGTTGGTTATTGTCATGTGGAATAAGGGGAAAGGATCCAATAGTTAAATTTGACGAAATTGTTTTGATGATAGTTGTGAGGTAGGAAATGGGCATAAGCATCAAAGAACAATAGTTAGGGAACTAAAAATGTACTAATGCAATGAAAATAAGGTCCCATCACACTAAATAGAAGAATTCAAGACAAGGTGTAAATTAAAAATGCAAACCAAAAAAGGAATCTCCTTTAATTGACCTCCATTGTTTTTCTTTCTCCTTAAAATTTGTGGATGCCACCTACAAATGCAAGTGATTAAAAGAAAGTTGGATTGCAATAAAATGTATTTGAAAGTGACAACATAAGGATACTAGAAATCAGGTTGAAAATGATTGATGAAAGAGACCAATTTATAGGCAAGTTGAGGATTGATTGGATGGCTAGGATTGATTAGACTGAAAGTAATCAATGGACACGATTAAATGAGATGACTTGTTAAGTGAGGATAAAAAGGAAATTGCATTTCCAATGTTGAGGAAGAAATAAAAATCAAAAGAGATAAGTGAAAATGAATATTGAAAACATCTATTTTCACTAAAATATGTCAAAATGAAATAGAGGAAGAGACTAGTGGAGAATCAACAAGTTGAAGATATAAGTGAGATAGAAGTTAGAAAGTAGAAGAGATCATTGGAAATAATAAATTGGAAAGAGGAAGAGGTAAGTGGGGTCATAAATAAATAAATATAATTTATTTAATTAGAATAATTTAGAGAAAGGGATTAAATAATTAAAAATAATAATTTAATCATGGAAGAATAATTATCTTAGAATAAAGGGATTATATAATTAAGTGAATTATTTAATCGAAGAGGAATAGTTAGGATTAGTCAATTAAGATCAAGATTAATTGATTGAAAAGAGATAATGATGAATATTAATTAAATAATGAAAATTATTTAATTAATAGTTTAGAAGAACAATAATTAAATTAACATGTTGAAAAATGGTATCAAGGGTATCATTCATACATTTACGGATAACCTTGAGCCAAGTAAAACTGATAAGCTGATCCAAATGACACAAAAATTAATTGAAGATATGGAGACTATGAAGACTGGCCATGAGAGTAGAATTGGTTATCTAGAATCAAGCGTGGAAGAATAAAAGGGAAATTAAGGAAATTAGTGAACATTAGTAAGGAAGCCATGAATAGAAGTGTGAAGGGCCTCAAGAAGGTTAATGTGATGATTGTTGATCACAAAGATCAGTCTTTATCATGCATTCTGCCTCTGGAAACTAAACATAAGAAACAATTACAGGGTTTGAGTGTGCAAGGTATGGGTTCTCACACTACAACTATCCCATATACTAGAACTAGAAGCAAGAATCAAGAGCATGGTACCTTTGGGTTCACTATGAATGATCCTAAAGACATAAATCGAGAGATGATCAAGAAGAACTTAGAATTGGTGTACTCTTTCCAGTATGGTACTAGTGTTTTTTTTTGTGCTTAGCTCAATTTTTTTTACTTTTTTAACTTTGTGGGCTCGACCCCTATTTCATCTCTTGTTTAGCTATTGGTTTTGGTTTGTTTTGTGTCTATTCTTTGGTTGTTAAATTTTGGGTTTGGGTCTCAGTAAAACCCATTTACCTTATTCAAAAAAAATAATTAAATAATTAAGACTTATTTAATTATAAGAAATTAGAAGAATAAAATTAGTACTAATTAAATAATTAAAATCAATTAATCAGTTTAGATGAAAAAGGTTAGTCAAAAGTGTCATCGAAGACTTAGAACAATTTTCAATGTCTATAGTAGTTGTTGATTTAATATCCAATTTTTTTAACAGCATTGTACCAATAGTTGTGACTTTAAAGTTGTTATTTCTATGATGACTACCCATAATTGAATGAAATGTACTCTTAGTTGTAAGAAAAAACTAATCATATGATGCTACACCAACTACACAAGTATGGGGGCCTCTTTTGCAAGACTATTGGTCTCACCTTTTTTCTTGGTTGTTTTGGAAATCTTAGCAAAAAGCATGTTAATGTGGCATCATATTTGATGATGTAGCCCATAAACCTTAGTGATAAGCTTGGGAGTTGTCAAATAAGTTTTGTAAAATACTAGGAATGATTTGAAATTTTCTCATCAAATTTTTAAAAGTGCAAAGTTATTGTGCACAACTACTTAATTCTCTTCCCCTAACTAAACTCCAACATCTACCTAAAGAATTGTCTTTGAATATCTTAATGATAATTGAGATATAAATTGTTAGACACAATGTGCCACTAAGAGGGGGGCATGAATCAGTGGTTTACAAACTTTTCCCTTTATCTATCCTATGTGTGTATACCGGTTATCATATCTAAAAGAATGCAGACTTACCAGTTAGATGGGAGACTGTCACAAATGCAATCACACATGAAAGGGACATCACATAACACCAGCGTATATGAGGAAAATTCAAGATGGGAAAAACCTCAATGAGAAATGCTTCTAGAGTCGACTGCTCCAATCCAGCCTCACAATGAAACTCTAATTACAATGTTTAGGGAACCAACCCAAGGAGCACTAACTCGTGATTTAAGGCACCAACCCAAGGAGCACCAACACTTGATTTAGAGCACCAACCCAAGGAGAATCAACTCTTGCATTGAGCTCCAACCCAGTGATCTTCAATGAACGTAATTAATTATAAAATTCATAGCCTTGATACAAATGAACTTTGTAACTCTTCTGCAAATCTCTCTACCGGTTCTCCTCTCTCCAATTCTCTATCAGTTCTTTGCTTACATCTCAACTACAACCCTATCTTCTGATACAACTTGCTCTCCGCTGCACCTTCACAGGTTCAGTCTCTTCCTCTTCTTTGTTGCTTCAGTTCTCTACCAGTTCTCTCTTCTCTCTGCTACACTGCTACTCTCCACCACCACCACTCTTGATAACTTAGTCATATGTCTACCATCTGATCCCTGTCAATTCTTAGCATGCCTTCTTTGTAGTCTTCTGTAACTCTTCTCTGCTGGTGTGGTCAATACCAGTTTACTCATCTGTCCAACTCAATGGCTGACTACCGATAGCCTAACTAATGCCAGTTGAACCCTTCAACCCAATTCTCTCTTTCTCACACTAAATCTCTTCTCAGATTGTCTTTTTTATACTTGACTATTTTCTCCTCTCACATGAAGCAACAATATCTCATTTAGCAGCAACCTTCATCAATTTTGGCTTGTATATTTTTAAACTGGGTTTCCTGCCAAAAACCAATTCAAACTTCAGGTGGTTAGGGTTTTTTTATCATCCTTGGGGCAAACTAAATCCAATCGGATCTCATCAGATCTGATCGCTTTGATTGATGAACTGCAATACATCAATCAACCCACCATTGTCGTGCCTTCTAGAACACGCCTTCCTCATTTAGTAGTCTGCTTTTAACTTGTCAGCTAATCTCTTAGTCAATCACCAATAATGGTTTGTCGTTATCCTTCACCTAATTCAATTTGGTCAATCAGTCTATCCTGTATCTCTATTGTCTGTTTGAGCTTGAGCTGCAAACCTCTTCTATGCATCCCATGAATCACGTAGTTGACATAAATGTTGACCTGTCACCATCTACCTTGCGGACAAACATTCACCAACCTGTGTATGCATGCTTACCACTGCAAATCCACGTAGCTACTTCATCAACATCCACCTTTCCTAGGTCATCTGTGTCAGTCTGGACAGGATTACTAACTAGCCCCATAACTAGATTCATCTACTGGTTCATAGAACCTACCGTTTAAACCCTAACTAGTCTAGTTTTCACCTTTCACTTTGCTTCTCTTTCGGTGGAGAACCTTTGCCGGTTTCTAAACATATCATTCCACCATATGTTCATCTTCATTAGGAATGAGCAAATTACTTAGCCTTTTTTCTGTCTTACTGATTCTCACACTTACTGCTAGATACCTTGATGACACCATGCCATCAACCTACAACTGTTTCCATCTACGACATCTAGATACCGGTGGTTCTCTCTATTTGTAGCTTCTCAACCTTGCCTTCTTCATCATCAGCCCAGACCATATCTCAACCAGTTTGTCAAAGTGACAAACCCATAGCATACCGATGACCTGTACATACTTCTCCTCCATTTTTGATGTGATTTAGATAACATTCTCCCTCTTCATCACAATCAAACGACCAACTTCTTTCTCTCTTACATATGTCATCAATTACTTGTTTTTATATCATACTAGTCTCTTGTCCATATCTTCAACACAAGTCAAACCCTAACTTGTGTACTGGTGACTCTAATGGCCATTGTGCTGAATCAAATTTTGTCCCTTACTGGTGACCTACAATACGAGGTGACATCAAAGATATCACATCTGGTATGTAACAATTATAGTGCTACACATACATCTCTTATACCGGTAGTTGTCCTATATCAGTTGATATCAATGACAAGAAAACATAAGAAAAAAATAAAGGGTTCGAGTGTGCTAGGTATGGGTTCTCAAACTATGACTAGCCCATATATTAGAACTAGAAGTAGGAATTAGGAGCATGGTACCTCTAGGTTCACTATGGATGAGATTGAAGACATAAATTGAGAGATGATCCAAAAGAACTCAGAATTGTTGCACTCTTTCCAGTATAGTGCTAGTGTATTGTTTTGTGCTTAGCTTGTTTTTTTGTAGTTTTTTAACTTTGTGGGCTCAACCCCTATTTCATTTGTTGGTTAGCTATTGGTTTTGGTCTATTTTGTGTCTGTTCTTTGGTTGTTAAACTTTGTGTTTCGGGTCCTGGTAAAACCCGTTTACCTTATTCAAAAACAATAATTAAATAATTAAGGATTATTTAATTATAGGAAATTAGAAGAATAAAATTAGTAGTAATTAAATAATTAAAATTATTTAATCAGTTTAGATGAAAAAGGTTAGTGAAAAGTGTCGTGGAAGACTTAGAACAATGTCCAATGTCTACAATAGTTGTTGATTTAATATCCAATTTTTTTTACAACATTTTACCAATAGTTGGGACTTTAAAGTTGTTATTTCTATGATGACTACCCAAAATTGAATGAAATATACTCTTAGTTGTAAGAAACAACTAATCATGTCATGCTACGCCAACTGCACAAGTATGGGGGCCTCTTTTGCAAGACTATTGGTCTCACCTTTTTTCTTGGCTGTTTTGCAAATCTTAGCAAAGAGCATGTTAATGTGGTACCATATTTGATGATGTGACCCATAAACCTTAGTTATAAGCATGGGAATTGTCAAATAAGATTCGTAAAATACTTGAAATGATTTGAAATTTTCTCATAGAATTTTTAGAAGTGCGAAGTTAGGGTGCACAACTACTTAATTCTCCCCCCTAACTAAAGTCCAACATCTACCTTAAGAATTGTCTCTAAATATCCTAATGATAATTGAGATATAAATATGTACTATAAGACAATATGATTGTGCATTGATGAAGGATAAAATTGGCACCATTAGCAACTCAACTAAATTCAAATTATACCATTAAAGCTCAGTTTGAAAGTCAAGTTCTCTATCAATTTCTTGAATTTAATTTCTGGAATTCAAGTTATTTGAGGGAATTCATTTCACCATCATTAATCAGGTTATATGGATACAAATATATCCAAGAATGGGTCAATTCCGTCCTAGAGGTAAGCAAGAGTACCAACTAGTTCATTAAATAAATATTGTTTTGTATCCATGTACGGCTTCATTGAGGAGAGCGTTCTAATAAAAATGTTCATAGTTATTATTGTCAATGTATCCCTATGCCTACAAATATAAGTCCTTATGGTGACTTTATAAATGTGCTGGTCACTGCACTATCCTTCTTCTCTTTATCCGTCTTTAATTCCTGTGTTACTAATGGATATCTATTTTGGTTTGGTATTACCAAATCAAAATTAAATTTTGTCTAATCTATACAAAAGGTCAAAGTGGAATTTGGTGTGTTTGCTAAAGTTTAAAACACAATTTTTTTCCATTGCAACTTTTTGAACCATCCTGATCTTGCACACACCCATTTAGTTGCACATACCCATTTAGTGAAGGTGTTTCCATAGGACCCCATAAGTACATAAGGATATCTGCCTATATAAGAAAAGAAATGAAATCCTTGAAAATGATACCTAACTTCCAAAATAGGGAGAGAATATCCACATTAGATATGAACTAATTTGAAAAATCAATTACCTTCAATCCTGAGTGTGTAGACAACAATAACTACACCATATGCTATAATTTTTCTACCAAAGATGAAGTATGATAGCACATAAAATTATACTACCATTCCTGACAATGAGCCCCCCAAAAGAGTTAATAATGTCACATTGTGAGGAGGAAGATAATAGGAAAGAGTTTAACAAATTATGATAGAGTTAAGACAAATAAGAAACTCAACTTCACTTTGTGATTGATACCCTCATTAAGAAGTATTCATGTTTCTTTAAAAATCCATACATTTACAAGATGTATGACAAAACATTCGATGATGGGAAAAACAAAGAGATTTGTGTGATCATATTTTTAAGGTTCATGATATATTGGTGGAAGTGTAATCAAGGGGTATTTGAAGAGCCTAGAAAAGGTCTTCTCTTTCTTAGATAGAGGAAAAGGAATAGGAATTACTCCTATCTCATGTGAAGGAATTTATTTTTGCAGGTAGGGTGGAGGAAAAGGAAAGGTGGGAAACCCACACCTTCTCTATAATATTGTCGTGTAAGGTCCACTAGGATCCTAATTTCTTATTCCATACAAAAATGATTAGGTCTATGATATGTTTATTTAGACGTTTGCCTGAGATAAAAAAAATGAATATTCTTTGATATTTGATGGAGAAGGATTCACATCACAAGCCCCACTAAAATGAGTAGTGTAATCTTTTTGTGGGACATAAAAACAATTTATGGATGAAGTATTTATCCTAATGTGATGAAGTAGATATTTATTAGCATCATCCATACCTAGTTGAGAAGTATTGTTAGCATTGAAGCCCATTTTCATTAGAATATCCAAGTATGTGTAGTAGAATTTTTAAGATGGGAGAAAATATTCATGTCCTTCAATTCTTCTTCAATTCTTCATCTCTACTTAAAGTAATTTAAATTGCCATGCTATTTAGCAAGTGGATGGATATTTTTTTCACCAAATTATCGATTGTGTGATAAATGGTAATAGAATTTATTAATGCAAGTAGTGTTAGATGAAATATGTAACTAGTTAACAAATTAATATAAATTGTGAAACTAATTAAAAAAGTCATTAGATACTAGAATGTGAAAATATTAGAATGTACAAATGTAAGTTGCATGAAAATGAGCTATTTGAAGATAAATTAATAGATATGCAAGTATAAGACACATCGGGTTACAAAAATAAAATATAGTGAAATGAATCTCGACTCGTCTAATATAAAGATCTCAATTCATCTCATAGCATTGGAACATGAATTGGCCTATCTACCTTTCTTAAGGGAGAGCTATGCATTATGATTCAATTCCTTTGTTATCAAAGATTGAGATATTCAAGTGTGTGTGAGTCAACTATAATAATAAATATAAAATGACTAAATTTGACAATATGTAGTAGACATGAAATAAAAAATAGAAATGAGGAATATAAGATATGGAGACATAGACTAGAACCCAACACTAAAATCTGAAGTTGATTGTACTAGACCCAAAAACTAGACACACTAGTATGGAAGCAGTGAAGGCTTCAAAATACATTCATAATTGAAATATGGAAGCTTTGTACACTCTTATCCTATAAATTTGGGTCAATTTAATAGGAAAAGGGAACTAGAAATAGTACTCTAAGGTTTTTTTGTCCATTCAAACACTAGTAATGTATTTCATTATATTTTCTTCCTATTTACAACTATCCCACTATTAGATCTACACTTTCATGGACAAAAAATGAGGTGAAATGATTATTTTTACTAGGGCTTTCCTATGTCAAAAATGTATGTTGATGTTACCACCTCCATAACAGTAATGGTGGAAGAGAGAGCTCATCTATAAAAAGCCAGAGTATAAGTTAATGATAAATGCTAAAATTAAAAAATTAATTTAAGAATGAAATCTACTCATGAAATTTTATATTTTTTTGGAATTCTTGCAAGTGTTAGTGTAATAAAATAATGATAAAAACAAATTAAAAGCATGAATTAATACTTGAGAGTAGATAGATTGTAATTTTCTACACTATAGAATGATAGTTCACTTCCTTTATGATTTGTCTACGTTGGATTAGATTGTAATGCTTGATAGAACTAATAAATGATAAAAGATGTTCTTTATAAAGGGATAGAAGGTTATTTCAAGTATAGGCCAACAAATAATGATGAAATTCAAAGATCAAGACTGGATCTTGAGAAGTAAAGGTTGATGCTGGCAACAACCCAAATTTGAATCTATTTTGGTGCGATTAGGGTGCTCGGTGCCTAGGCCCACCTAAAATGAGGCCTTTGAAAGGGAGAGCGAAGCATGCAGACTGTCAACATAGGATCTAGTCTTAGATTTTTCCTTTCATGAAAATCTAAAAGTGTAGGCTTTTACGATATCATAGAGCATAAATGGTCTTCAAATGAACTACGGGAAACAATGCTAAAATAGGTACACTAATTAGAGCATGAAATTTTTAGGGTAAGCAGTTTATGATGTCTAGTATACGGAATTTGATTGCATGAGTATTTTTGTATCAAGGTTTTGGATCATATTCTGTGATCCATCATCAGGATAGTAGAAAGTATAAGGAGATTAAAACATTCACAGTCATTCTGAAGATGAATGACAGAGTATGATCCGAAACCTTGATGCAAAAACACTCATATGATCAGATCCAGAAACAATATTTATTTGCTCTGCAATGTACAGTCGATTGATTGACTTCAACTATTTGAGATCATAAAAGTAATTTCTTTCTTTCCTCCTTAATCCTTTTATTTGACAGTTTTTCTGTCTTAACATAGCTTCACTCTTGCTCACCACTGAATAACAACATTTTTAGGCATTGATATAATTCTTTCTTGCATTTTGTTTGAACTTTACATAAATCTCCTTTGAATGTGTTCGTTGGCATCCTATTTTGATATCAGAAGAGGCCTGCACCCTTCAAGTCGATGAGAAAAGTGATGTCTACAGCTTTGGAGTTGTCCTTCTAGAGTTAATATGTGGAAGAAAGGCAGTTGGTGAATTTGCGGAGGAACTGGATATTGTTCAGTGGGTAAGAAAAATGACTGGTTCTTCAAAAGAAAGAGTTATGGAAGTCACAGACAGGAGATTGTCCAGTGTCCCTTTGCAAGAGGTGAAGCATGTTTTAAATATTGCAATGCTGTTTACAAGAGCGCAGTGAACAAAGACCAAGAATGAGGGAGGTTGTCCATATGCTTACTCCCAGACACGAAATCCCTCAAATAATATCTTTGCCTGCACCAACCAAGATGAAGAAGAGGAGCTCCAGACTCCATCTATCATACAAAAAATCCATTCTCTTGGGTGTACTAATCTGTTCATGCTACTATTAATAGT
Source organism: Cryptomeria japonica (assembly GCF_030272615.1). Taxonomy (NCBI): domain Eukaryota; kingdom Viridiplantae; phylum Streptophyta; class Pinopsida; order Cupressales; family Cupressaceae; genus Cryptomeria; species Cryptomeria japonica. Next base: position 31,841 of record NW_026729534.1, on the reverse strand, counting down.
AGGCTTGCATTACTCAGTAATAAAAGAATGATATAGAAATTATAAATATGGCTTTATAAGGTATGTTTGTTACGCTGACTATATAAGGAATTGAAAGGGTGCACATCTTCTGACAGAATTGGGATATTGGCAGCTTAGCCGTGAATAAATTTATCAAGTTATTGTATCTATGTTCTGACCAGATCTACAAGGTCTCCTATAGAGGTGAATATAGATAGTTTATTTTATTCTATGTAAATGTTCGCTTTTCTCTTATCTCCATAAAAAAAATTCGCAACAAACCTCACAATCAAATAGTTTACATTCGAGAAACAATTTAATATGTGACTAGTTTACATAGTTTACGTTAATTAAGCAGGAACTATTTATATATTAAAGATGATGTAGAATTGAAAGAAAAAATAAAAAATGGATTTTAGATTGTAATATGAGAAATAAAAGTTATTTGTATAATTTTTTATCTATGGGATGATGACAAGTATATCTTTTTCTTTTTATTTTCTTATTTATTTTGAAAAGATGTTTCAAATGTAATAGGCACAATTAGTGTATAAATAGTATGTTCCTACATAAAACATGGTAAGTAAATTTAAAATTATTTTCACACATCTTAAGAGTCTAAACCTTATATGTACCATTCTCTAACTTGTGTGGAATCCATAAGTATGGACTTGAACTTAATTGAGTTCTACAACATGGAGTTGACCCTATATTTAATTTTTTTAATTCAAACTCCAACTAAGAGATTAAGTCAACTTCCTCCCTATTAGCAATTAGTTGCTAGCTTAAACATTAAATATGTGATTTCTATGCTAGTGTATTTTATGGAAGGACAAACCATTATTCATTTAATCAATCAACCTAATCTAGCAGAACTTTTGTCTAATTATCACATCATCATTTAGAAATCATCTCGATGCATCATCGCATCCTTTTCTAAAAAAATTCCAAATTTTATAAGCAAATATAGAATTAGATTCCCAACAAGTCTCTTAAAGACCATGTTAATCTTGGTGCATCTAAGTCATCTAGTTTCTATTTTATAACACTTACATATATTATGACTTAGTCATCTAGGTAATGTTATATTCTAAGGAGGACTTGTTAATCTTGGACGATGTTTTCAAGTCCTCCTTACATTTGATTAGAATAGTCGCTTTTAGCAATTGATTATATTATCAATCACAACACATTACTTGTTTTTTATTTAGTTTTGGTTGGTTGGAGATTATCTTAGGTTAACGTAATCAACATTTGGATTTAGATAGCATTCAAATAACCTTGATTTACATCATAGTTTACCCATATTTGCACATAGAAATTTGAAACTTAAGAAAGAATAGTTATATCTTTTCATATTTTTCCTTTCGTGAATCTGCTTGAATTGCACTTCCACTTCTAGCAACTACTTATGTTTAAGTTTAGAGAAAAGATATCTTTACCCAAAATTTCATTTGATGAACATAGTTAATCATACTAGTTCATCTATATCAAGAGTTCAAAAATTGCATTAATAGATGTTATAATCCATGATAATTTTGTATTGTCTATGCACTTGTCTTTTGATAGGATTATTTCTATCATTTTTAGACTCCATTTCCTATCTTTATACTATTGTTGTTGACCTTCATTGGTATTTTTATCATATTCAAATTAATAATCTTATTTTAAGTCTTTCATCCACCCTTCGCCATTTTTTCCATGCTCCTATGGATACTAATATTAGTGAGCCCATGTTTTGCCATAGGTTCCTTTCACCAAACCACACACCCTCATCCAAATCCTCATTTTTCTAAGTGAAACCCTTTCGCCAACCTTATTTAACCATGTGACATCTTTTATAATTAGTCACCCCTACTTCACAGCATTTGTCCAACACTATCCAAATGTTGTAATCTTTTTTTACACCCACATCCGTTGACTCCATTCCCCCAAAAATTACCATCTTTGATAATCTTGTCAAAGAAGTCCCTCAAATAAAAATTGTATATTTCTATATTTTATAGGAAAAAAAATCATGGATGCTATATGATCCTTCATTAAAAAACTCCAATACAACATTTTCATTTAAAGAAAAGTATTTTACATTTAAAAATAGTTAATGGCTAGAAAAGCCATCCACAAAAGTACAAAGTCCCAGAGACATGTTTACGCTAGATTCGTTCGTTGGGTAATTTTGACAAATTGGATCCCCTACACATAAATACTTAGCCAAAGGTAACTTTCCAAATGTATGCTTATTCAAATTGTTATAATTTATTATATTAATTAAAAGATGCCAATAACTATGTAATACAACTTATTTCCTTAAATGATAAGCATCATTTTGTAGGGTCAGGTACTCTTCATTCAAAGGATTGTGAGGTATCATATGCTTCATGGATGCGTGGTAAAATCACTCCAATGATGTTCCCTCATTGTGTTCTCTTGCAGAGGTTACATGTCAAGACTATCTCTCAAGATTGTTTTATTTTTACAATTTTTTTTATTTTTGTACTCAACCTTATGGTATTCATGTAAAAAAAAGTTTCCTTATGTATGCCTATTCACTGGGCTTACATATTCGGGCATTTTATTGAAATTTAATATGAGATCTCTACTCTAATATTTTTAACAAGTCGGTTCAATTTGTGTTTAATTATGTGTATTTTGTGAAATTTTTTATTTTAATATTATGGAGCCATTACAATATATACATTAACATATTTCCCCCATTTTATATCAAGCTTATATTTCCACATCTTTACACACTTCAACAAGAATCATACCTTTTCCCCTATCATTATGGTTAAAATATCCTAAAATTATTCAAGATACACATCTTTATATTTGGAAACAACTTATACTTCCAATTTTTCCCCTATTTTTTATTTTCTTACCATCTTACCTTTTGTGATGTTCAGCATCCCCCTCTATTACATTATGATTGCAATCCTAGATTTACTATACTCTTTGAAGTGTATTTTCCCATCTCAACTATTTTGTTCTTATCCATTTAGACATTACACTAAGAAAAATATCCATCCTATTTCTTTCTGTACATGCATATGTTTTGTTTATATTAACATTTTTTTAAAACTCATTTCTCGTTGATGGGATTTCCAATCCTTATCTCTCATTATTTCTTACTTGACTATTACATGATTGACTTAAACCATCATAGTCACTACTTAAAATATTTAAATAAGTACATGATTGCATAGAATCTATATTTTATATATTATTTTTCCTCTCTTCCAATTCATTAAATCCTATAGTTTTAAAATCATAAGTTCATATATTTTAGTAGCATTCTTATGATCTACCCTTTAACTAGTCATAAAGTCTCCATAAGTACATATCATCATCTATTTATATCATGTCCAAATAGATGAATAGCATATAACATAGGCATTATCTAATTTCTAACACAGTACTGAGCCACATAAAATTTTATAGAGACAAAATTTCCTAATCCTAAATTTATTTCATTTCTTACATTTCAATTCTCTATATGGCTAAACAAGTTTTTAATTTATGTCTATTTTATTTGCAAGAAAAATTCTAGTATTATTTACATTCTTTATGTATTTAATAAATTCCCATGGAAAACATATGTGAAGGACGAATAGAAATAAACACCTAGTGGGGTCTATTATAGTATATGAAAATAATATGATTTCTTTGTTTGAATATTTATATTAAATATATATTTATGTATTCTTACATTCTTTAACATATGTTACGTTTAAAATTTGTATGCTTCTCAAATTGGGGGCAAATGGAATGGTAGATTTAGATATCAGTAAATTTTTGGGACCCTTTTGAAAGAGTTGTTTAATATGATTTAATATATTTGCAAATGATGTTACATTTATGTCCTTCATCTTATAGATCTCCATTTAGATATACATTAACATATATAAAATAATAGATTATTGATTCATAAGAATATTAACATACATTTATTTTATCCTTAAGAATATCTAGATATTATTTTCCTACCTATGTATTATTTCTCCTATCTTCAACTGACCATTTTCACAAGTGTGAGATCAGTATTGCAATCACAAATCTTATCTCCAAATTTCCATAAAATTTAGAATTCAAATTTAGTCAATTTCTACCTATTTTTATTCCCACCTTGAGTGTACCTAGTACATGCTTTGTGTGATTATTAATTTATACTTTTATTTAGATAAATTTAATTATGTTCATTTTAGATATCAATGACATCTACAAATATTATTTAATATCATTCTTATCAAAGGAGACAACACCGCAAGAAAACTATGAATTGATGCATGAAAAATTATAAAAAATATACACAATCATCTTAGGATACTTGGGCCAATTTTATATTGCTTTCCAACCTTTATCATAATCATAATAGTCAACCTAATCAAGGATTTGACATAGGATAATGTCATTACTTGTAAATTTACATGTTTATAAACATTTTTAGTTGTTAGCATTCATTGAAGTACAAAGAATCGATTCAATTGAAAATAAGAGGCACATTACTAATAGAACTTGATACAAAATGTTATAGTAAAGGTATTAGTTTACTTAATTATTAAATCATATTGATTTAATAATTAAGTCACCTTTTCTCTATTTCACTTAAGCTAAATTTAGGAAGCTAAACTTAGGAATATTAATAAAAAATTTACTATTAATTATTAATCACTTTTAGGGTTTTCCTTTTGGGTTTGATCTCCTTTTATGAGGATTGATCCGTTTTGTAATTCAATAATATCATTATCATTATTGCATTCATTTGCTCTAGGTTTTCACAACAATCTTTGTGTTTTGTAAATCTTCCATTATTGTGATAGGTTATTTTCATACAGGTGTTCACTGGGTTCTGTGAGGTTGTATTTCTATAACTTTAACATGGTATCAGAGCTTCAGACCTAAAGCTTTCCTGTTTGTTTGATTGGGAGATTTTACCTATAACAGGTCTTCTGTGCAATTTGGGTTGATTTTGTGAGGTTGTATTTCTATAACTTTAACATGGTATCAGAGCTTCAGACCTGAAGCTTTCCTGTTTGTTTGATTGGGAGATTTTACCTATAACAGGTCTTCTATGAAATTTGGGTTGATTTGGACCTCACCATTGAATTCAGCACGTGCAAAATAGCCAAGATTGACCTTTTCTTCGTCATTTTTTTATTCACGGATTTGAGGGTTTGAAAATTCAAATTTTTTTGTAATCTAGGGGGCACTTGTTTTTTCGAAGCAATTTGAGAAAAAAAAGTCATCATGGTTAGCTTCAAGAGGCAAATTCCATGAATTTTGATATATAATTTGCCTATTTTCAGTGACAGGAGCATCTGGAGCATGATTTTTTATTGGTACATTTTTCGAGGAACAAAGATCCATATGAATATACTTGGAACTACGTCAAAAAATATTCTAAAAAAAAAATCAACTAGTTGGTAAAAGAAAAAATATGATTGCTAGACTTTTTTAATTTTTTTTTTGTTAAAAAAATAAAAATCAAGTTGGTGCATGTTGTTAAAAGATTATTTTTTTTAAATAAAAAACAAGTCAACCATTTGCAAAAAAAGAACATTAAATCAGTGCTGATGTCATCATGACATCATGCTGATGTCAGTGATATAGTCAGCTCTGTATGGCCCTTTTTGACCCTCTTTGTGCCCTAAAAGAGGGATTTTATTGTTTTGATCATAGCTTGGGCGTACGATATCGTTTTTTGGCAAACGAGATATCAATGGAAAGCTTATTTCATCTACTTTCCAGATTTGTGGGTGGTATCACCTTTTTTCTTGTTTTTTTTTGCTGCTAGTATATTCTATAACCATTTGAAGTCAGAGGTATTGATTTCAGTCCCGAGCTCATAACGTTTCGTCAGTTTCTTCAATTTTTGTGATTCCAACAATATTGGGACGTTGTTTGAGAGATCTTCACAACCATCCATGCACTGAAGAAATCCCATAAAAACTAAGGTCCTTATAGCTTTGTTAGTGTTGAAATACATAAATTTCTTACATCCAATGGTGTTAGTCAATTTTCTAGTTTTGCATTAAACTTGGTCATTTCAATTTGCATTCAATATTATGTAAAGAGTCCAGGGTTCTCATCTCAAGCTGTAGTATAATGAACTTTTTCTCATGGAATAAATTTTTCAATCATTATATTGTATACATTATCGTCTATCCTTATTAGTTCCTACCTTTTTTAATATTACTATACTGATATGTGTACTTTGACAGTCTGCAATCGATTATTAATTTCCAAAATACTAGTTCTGCATGATTTTCTCTGTGCTAAGGACAATAGGTGCCCTTGTTGCTGGCGAGGAGATAGTCCTTGTCCAGATACACCACAATCTTGGGAACTGCTTAAATTTGTATAAAATAGTTCAAGGTTTATAACTTATTTTCTAGCATTTTTTCTTTGATCTAGAAAATTCTATGTGCTGTAGATTCATCACAGCTTTGGGATTTTATTTCAGATATTTGTTGAGACTTGAGAGTGGTGGCATGGGAATTTTGTTAGTTTTATTAGAAATTATATCGACTAGTTGTGTACTTCATAGGCACAAGAAATGTAATCAATACTTACCTTGCATGCAAATTCAAGAAGCTTATTTATACAAGCTCTCCAAGCATTATTTATGATGGGATCCATGAAATCATAAATGGGAATAAATTCTTACCATATCCCAATAAGGTATATAATTTTAGCTATTACAAAATCTTAAATAGAGTAGTTTTTATACCTTACTATGGTCCATTGCATCCTTTTAGAAAGGATCATTACACATACAATGTAGAATGAACTGTGCATCATCATTATCCCTTGGAGCTCCTATTTATTGTTTTATTTTGACTGCAGCATAATGATATCTATTCTGAGATGAAAGCACAAGAAGAGGCAATGGTTTTGAAATCAAATGGTAGAGATAGTCTTGCTAGGAACTATTGATGAGGGTAAGGTTTAAACAGTGATTAAACTATATACAAACAACCAATCAGACCTCAGTGATCATCAAAATTAAATAATCATATATTACTTTTCCTAGTGAAGTTGCAAGTTGCATATTTTTTAAGGCAAATATTAATTTAAACTTTTTTGGCATAATGTTATTTGCTATTGTTTTTAGTTGCAGGGATGACAAGTAAGTGTTATATTTCCAACATGAGAGAAGGCACTTACATCAAAGCCATTGTTCTAAGTTGTGCAAGATTAGCAGGGGAAGTTTGTCAGTATATTGTAGGGACAAGATAGTGCTTACAGTCAGGTATTGGAAATGTAAAAATTCTCCATCTTCCATGTTGCTAATTATCAAACAATACTTAATCAGTAATTTACATGATACCTATAGTATTTGGCCTCTGTATTTAAGAAGACAATTGTTAGGTAGCATTATCAATGATGGGACAAAATTGGGGAGGCCACACATGCTCTTTTTTTTCTTGCACAGAGTAAATTGCGAGCAATAAGGGAATCTCTTTTTCCACTAAAAATTTCAAGTAGTCCAAGGATGGTGATGGTATTTTTTGTGCAATTTCAGTAGTCCACATTTTTTTTAAATAACCAATCACACAAGGCTCGGTTTGATGTATGGTTTCAGGGGGTAATTTTGATGCGAAAACTTATAATAATTATTTTTACTAGTGTTAGGGTTTGTATTGGGATGTAACTGATGACTAGAATTTTGCAGGAATTTACGGTGCAGTAGCATATCTGCAATGAGTCTCTTTTGTAGGGGTAAATAATTATTTATGGCTAGTGTGACTAGTTAGTAGCAGAGAAACGAAATTGGGTCTTTCAAGGAATAAAACATGGATGGGTCTCAGAATAGCAATACTAGCAATACTTCTCCTCTTTTCCTCATCAAGACTTCTGATATGGTGGATGACTCGTTCATGGAATCAGTAGTCTCATGGAGCCTGAATAATAACAGTTTCATTATTTGGAATCCTCAAGAATTTTCTCAAGATCTACTACCAAAGTATTTTAAGCATAACAATTTTTCCATCTTTTTGTGAGACAACTTAATACATATGTAAGTGTGATGTTGAACTTTTTTAAATTTATTTTTCTTCAGCTTGGGGGTTGGGGAGATGGTGTTGTTGGGGTGTCGGGTGAGGGTTTCAAATATATGTCTATTCACATTAAGCAAGACGCTATTTTTTTTTTGGTTGGTTGTGGTGGGTTGGGATGGGGGTTATGTGAGGTGAAATAACTATGTATACTTATTTGTATGATCATTTAACTTGTCAACTGTTGGAAGAAAAGGTTAACCAAATAAATGGCATTTCCTTGTTCCTATTTTTTGATTGAATAAACACATAGTCAGTGTTGGTATACATTGAAAAGGGCCAAACCCTGAGTTTCCAAACTGTAATAATAACAACAAAAACCAGCTTTTAAGGATGGTGAATGGATTTCTTTTCAACCCATCCCTCGTGTCCTCCTTATTAATATTGGGGATTTTGCATCTGTACCTAGTATAGTAGGATATATTGCTGGGTGTCTAGATTGATTTGCCGCAAACAATAGTGAAAGTGGATATGGTCTTCATGAATCTTGATTTGGTATAGGTGAGACTTCGAATTTCATGTGATGGGATTGAAACTTAAAGGTCTCAGCATCTGGGATTCCTTCTCACATTCTCTAGGTGTATTCTCTATGCTATATGTTCAATATATTTAAGTGTGTGTTTATAACTGTTTATTGAAATTAATGTGGTGATGTTAATGAGTTTGAATAATACAGGAAGTGTGCAAGATCGAAGCAATGGAGTCGTAGTGGATGATCAATATCATAAATATCTAGTACACAATCATCTTCTATTCAATCTATTTTATGATCTTTGATTCTCTCAACCGTATGTTTATTGACCATGCCTGCAAAAACAAGAAGAAATCAAGCTCATGGCATCACTTGGGTTAGACACATATAGATTCTTTATATCCTAGTCTCAAATCTTTCTAGGTACATTACTCTTCATTTCTCCACTTAAAAGTTTTATGATTAGAGTATTGAACAATGAAAATAGAATTTGGTAGCTTCTTTTCTATGTTTACAGATGGTAAAGGTAAAATCAACTAGGCCGGGATAGTGTATTAAACAATAATAAATTATCAATTCTCTTCTTCGAAATGGTATTCAACCATTTGATACATTATTTTCTTTCGACCTTCCAAATGCACTTCGACTCCTATGACAGATGGATCAGTCTAGAGATAGTATATGCAATCTCTACATTCTATCACATCTATTTATTGTAGTTTTGTTTTTTCCTTTGGCCAAGGACACCTATAGAACCCTCAATTAAACTATCAAGGAAAAAAAAAGCACCAATTCATTATTGATGCAATAGTAATTAGAAAACAAATATCTATTATTCTTCCTTTCCTTTGCTGGAATGAATTAAAATGAAATTACTTTCTACTGATTGAATTCCAAAATTTAAACATCTAAAACAGTAGCATTTGGTGAGCTAATTATTCAAGGTCATAATTAATATTGTCTGTTATTTTGCAAGCTAGATCCAGATTCCAAAGCTACAGATGACTCAAAAATTATAGGGAACGTGTGGCAGAGGCATGTGTAGGTGTAGTGGTTGTCCATATTATTTAGCATCTATCCCACTGAGATTAGTATCCTCACGCTATTGGTCACTATATAGTATCTACAAAACAATTTGTGTTAAAATGATATTGATCATACTTAATATTGATTAATCTAGAAGCAAAGAGAGCATTTGTTATGTAGTGTTGGTTATATTGTCATTATTTAATGTGTTAGGGTGCATCACATTTTTCTGGGGCATCTTCCATTGTGCATTTTTAATCATATGTTTTGTCATAATGAGAAGGCATCTTGTCATTATAATTGACATATGTACAATTTTGAGCCTTTGTTAATCAATACTAAAGGCCCCTTATCTTGTTGTCTTGGCAGAGACATGAAGAAGTACTTCAGATGTCAGATCAATCAATCTTTATTGATCCAAATAATCATCTACCCACTTACCAGCAAGCAAATGTATAAGTAAGCAATGAAAGATACAAAGATGCCCTTAAGAAGCTGGAGCAAGATTCCCTTAAGGAGCTGGAGTTCACAACCCAGGAAAGTGTGTATTCGTTGATTGGTAAAATTTGCAAGTGGTTAAATGTGCCTGAACAAGCAATGTGCTATTTTTGTCTTGCTTTGGATTTAAAGCCATCAATTGCAGATGTTGGTAGAATAAAGGTTGCAATCATAACATTTAATGCTATATATCTCATAATGTTCCATTATGTAATATATTATAATTACTTTATTGAATACATTCCTCACTTTATGGAATTTGTGTGACAATCTTCTATTGAGAAGTTGTATGTACAGAATGATATTAAATTTATTATTTTTTCCTTTCAATTCTGTATTTTAAATATATATGATTAGAAATCAATTTTAGGTATATAAATTCCTCTCAAAAAAATATTTGATTTGATTTTGGTTTAAAATTCATACTCAATTTTTTTGAATTTAGTGTTTTTAAACTTTGGGAGAAATTAAAATATAGGGACTCCTAATTCTTCCCTTACATCCTCTTCGAAATAATTCATTCCAGGTTAATCATTCTGATTACTCTTCCCTATTCATTGCTAAGATGCTAAATATAAGTTTTGGATCACATATGTGGATTTTTGCTAGGATGAAAAAAATATTCTAACATTTTGTAATGCTTAGTAAAATTTTTCCTTAAAGAAAAGGATTTTGTATTGTTCTCTAAAACATTGGTGCACTATTTCTACAGCTATTCTTTTTCATTTAACACACATTTATATCATAGGATTTGATACGTTCTCTTATTTGAATATGATGCATAGTCTTAGTTTCTATGGTAATGATGGACAAAACTAGATTGCCATTTCATTTAATGATGCCAAACTATTTACGATTGCAAAACATGCTTAGCAAGACATGCCTAAGACTGTTATTAACTATTAGGTTTTGTTGTTTGCAAATACACTACTTGATTGCACAACTTTTCTTCATAAGCAGTGAACAATTTAACAACATTTTTTATGACGCAACCTTATTTTATTTATTTACTAGAGGGTAAAATAAGGAGATTATTTGAACTTATATTTTTTTTTCTGTAGTCAATTTTGGGATTGTTGCTCTGAATACATCATAAATATTCACAAGAACATGTAGAGAATATCAACAGGCATATGCAAACCTATTTTATTTTTATAGTATTATTATTTTAGTTTTAAATTTTCTAATAAATATTTAAATGTTCCCTTTTTAAGAGGATTCTAGCCTATCTTGTTTCAAGTTCCCAAATGTAGTGATGGCTCACTTATGCATTCATTAAAAAAGAAGCAAGAAAAATGATGTAATGGTAATCTTAATGTGTAGTGACAATTCCACAAATTCAGTGTCACTAAGCCTCCCTCCAATGTACAATGGTAGTCAAAGAATCATAAAAAACATGAACACAACGTATTTTTGTTTCAGACAATTATATGCATCCACAGACCTTCAACACTACCATTCTTAACATAAAACAACTCAACGAACACCTTTGCATTATTGGGTAGGAACTACGCTGCCTTGTAGCCCTTGTTTTATATTTCGTTGTCAACAATAATGGATTAGTACATTCTTTTCAAAGTATTTCCTGGCAAAGGAGAAACAAATATGGTATTTTAGTGAATTTTCATTTGAATAAACAAGGGTGTAGTGGGATTTTTAATACTGAATGGAAAGAAATGAAGGAAATTATAAGATCCACCTTTGGGCTACCACAATTTTTTTTTCAAATTACACTTAGCATCAATTGAAAAATTGATCGAATAATAATCTTCCATTTATTATAGCGTTCATTCAAATATTTCTCTATTCACTACAGTGGTGGAAACTCAATGACACAATATTTTTATATACTTGAGATCAAAGTATTAGCCTTCCATAATTAAGGTCATTCCCAAACCCAAGGATAAGCCTCGAGGATTCACTCCTAATGATTCAACCTACATATCTTCTCAAAGGGAGTCAGAGGGTTTGTAGTTGTGTGTGTGAAAAAGTGGATCTATATTTGTATCTGAATACACAACACTTCAATAAGTTATTAGATGCATGGTTAGTAAATAAATCATCAATAAATAATAAAACCATTACAATGTGACCTATTGTCTTCTAGTAGATGTGAGTTTTAGTCTTGCTCTCAGATTTCTCTATGCAATACCAGTGACTAGACTGTTGGTATTTTGGTATGGTTTTGTCATTGATGTCAACACCTGCTAAATTCACCTACCTTGGAGATCCAGCAACATTCACCGACAAGTAGTAAACTATGCAACAGTTACCGGTATATGATCAACCGGTAGGATATAATGTTCACCAGTACCTAAAATTACATGGAAGACACTTGGTAATGTCGAAGATATCATGTGGACACTTTACTTTGAAGTAATAATCATTGGTATATTTTTATTTGCATATTTGCTTTTACCGGCAAATAGGTCCAGGTTATCTAAGGTTACATTGGCAGGCTTATCTTTTCCAGATCAGCATGGCATGCTATGGAGATGATTTATTATTGTTGTAAATGCATCAAGCTGACTTGTTCAATCGGTTATTGCATCGGATATTGTATTATTTGTAAAATATTTTTATTGTAATATCTTGTAGAGCCGACCTACTAAAATTGGTCTTAGGGTATGGTATAAATGTAAGATCTTATTTGTAAGTTCAAATGTGGAATGTGAAAAAAAGAATTGTGAGAAGGTATATGTGAGACCAAGCAAAGGTATACACGAAGACATCATTCGAGGGTGAAGGTAGGTTTTTGTAGAAGCATATCAGCACTACACTGGTATTGAATCCAGCATATGAAGATGCTATTTTGTGCAGTACACTCTTATTGGATTTAACCATCCAACTCTAGTCAGTGTGACTCCCATTTGTGATTGAGCAGTGAGCTCTAGGCTATTGGCCTTTCTACATGTGCAAACCCTTCTTTGTACACTTACTATCTGCAATAGTATCATCTGATTGTGGGTAAGGTTTCCCACCATGGTTTTTCCCCTTACAGGGTTTCCACGTACAAATATTGGTGTCATGTGTTGTGGATGACTTTGTGCTTATGTTTCATGTATTAATTCTTACCGGTATAGCAATTTTCTGTTAACACTGTTTACCGGCATACTTAACTATCTTACCGGTATTAAGCATTAAGTTGGTTAATCAGATTTTGGTTTGAATTTATTTGACAACTGATTCCCCCCCCCCCCTCTCAGTTGTCTCCGGGACCTACATAGATGAAACCTAAATGAAGGATTTAATCTATATGAGCATAAAATTATACTAAATGAATGCAATATTAATCTAAATATGCAAGATTAAGATGACATGATTCAAGAAATTTATCCATCTATATGATTCTAATCAAGCTAAAATGGTTCAAACAATATGATTAAGCTAATGGAATATTCTCAATGATTCTAGAGCAAAAACAACATAATAACAATAAAATTTCTAGGGTCCTCTGATTAGGAGATGAGAGCTTGAATTTATAGAAAATCCAAAAAGAAATCAATGGTCTAGATCAGATGATGATGAGAGGTCAAGATTCTTCAAGAAGAAGCACAATTCAGGTGAATTGATGTGATTGGCCACTTTTATTAGTTTTAGAGAAAATTGAGATAAAATTAAGATAAAATCAACGAAACTGATTTATTCCATAATTTTATTCAATTTTGAGAGTTAATTGATTTAAATATTTTTCTGAGATTTTTTCAATTTTATTAAAATTTTCAAAATATCTCAATTTGATTTCTTTTCTCAATTTTAATTCCTTTTTTCAAATTAATTCATTTTTTGATGATTTAATGGTAAATGTATTTATTAATTAAATATGCTAGGATATTTAATTAAATAAGTTGGATAACTAATTAAAATGATTTACTTGGAATAATAAATTAATTAAATAAATATTTAATTAATATTTATGAATTAATTGATTATGTGCTTAAGATTAATTTAATATGCCTTTGGTTAGGACCTTGGTAATGAAATCGAGATCAGGGGCCCATGGTTTAGATGACCACTTTTAGGGTATGAAATTTCCCCCCATTTGAATTGATGTGCGAGCAGTGCATTGAATCAAAGAATAGTTGATGTCGAAGAGATTTCAATTCTGAACTTGATGAATTATGAACGGATGAAGAGCGAGATGTTCAACTTGATTTGAAGCGATGAAACTGAACATATTGATAAAAGCGATACTGATATCGAACTTGATTGAGCTAGGACAGATGAAGAGCGATATACTGATCTTGAACTTGATGGACCAAGAAACAAGTATCGATCTATAATTTGATAGAACTAGAATTGATTAAGCGAAGAGATAAAACTGATTCCGAACTTGATTAAATAAGAACCGATTAACCACACAAAATGTCTAGGTTGATTTGATGTGATGGAGCTGAACACCGATTTGAATTGAGCGTGTGATCACTATCAAAAAGACTATATTTTGAATCCTTGATTAGGTTTAAATGAATAAACAGGGTGATGAGGTGCGATGAAACTGATTATCATTAAGAGACTGATTCAAATGAAGACAATATCAACTTGATTTGGTGTGATGAAACTGATATGCCCCTAAAGATTGATTCAATTTGAAGAACCTCAACTTGATGATGTGATAAAGTTGAGATTACCCTTAACAATGAGGTCTTGTTTGAATAATGTTCGATTGAAAATGTTTTATGCTCGACATTTTGATGAAGATTTAAAAAAAAAATCTCAACTTTTGATGATGTAATCACTGATAATGTTGATGTAATGATCATACCCCCTTGGAAGAGAAATCGAAAGATAGTGAGATCGCAGTGATTTTAGGCAATTCGAGTGATAAAAACATTTAACGATGATAATTTGAGCATAGAGAATTATTTAAGAATTAATTTGAGATGAGAGTTGATTCATAAAATATTTGAGTGCAAAGTGACTTGAAGATTGAAAGTGTCAAGTGATCAACATTGTGAGATTTTGACTAGAAATATGATCTTAAATTTTGATTTGATCTTGAAAATGAACTCAGGACAATCGATTTAGCTAAGAGTAAATATTTTATGTCCATCGAAGAAAGTTTGAAAATTAGGGTTTGGGCTATATAAGGGGTTGTATGTGTCATTTTCAATTCATTTTTACCTCTCAAAATTTAAAATTCCAAAAACCTTCTCTAGAGGAAAATGCCATAATCGTCCTTGAAACTATCCAGCAGTAGCAAGTGATCGATCTTAAACCTCTTGCATTTCTCATTTAAAAAATTTTTGTTTGAAGTTTTCATTCTCGGTTTTGTTTTAGTTCATTTAGAGTCGCTTAGTCATATAGCTAACTAGGGTTTTCCGTACGACAAGCTGTCAAAAATTATTTTGTTGTATTATGTCAATAGATTAGTCATTTTTCATATGTTCCCTTCAATCGTGCAATCACATTCATCATAGACCCTTTAGTCATCCAACCTCTGTTAATGACTCATATCATTAAGTTTACTCGTACTATCCCCATTCTTTACTCGTATGAGTTTCTACCCCACTGGGAAAACTTGTATGGAAAACAATGTGTATTTTTTAAGGCATATACATGAGTTATCATACAACATACTGACCTCGAGGAAAATGAAGCCACTTCATGCTTGGTGTTTTGTGTTCATTATCCTTGGGTCTAATCCTTGTGATAACATGCTCCCTCTCTTTCTCTCTCTGAGGTGTATCCTACCTTAAAGTAATTGTTCCTGATAAGGCGTGAATGATCGCTTTAACATTGGGGCATACACTCCGCTCATATTTTCCATCTTGATACTTAAAGCTACTTAATGGACTTTGGCTTTGCTTTGTAATTTCTGGTATCCTTTCTCTTCATGATTCATAGCGAGGGGAACTCTACTATTTGCAGTCATGATTCTCCCACTTGATCTTCCCTTGAACTTTGTCAATCAAAGTCATAACATCCTTAGTCCACTAGGGGCTTTGTGTATCTTGCCTCCTTGATGTGGTGAAACTCTTTCAATCTTGTCTCCTTGTACTTTACCGGTAGTATTGGTGTATGCTTATAGTCTCGCTCAAGTGGGGGCTAAATGTAGCATCATAAAATTGCAACCCATGCAATTTTTGACCGAATTTGGGTCGTTGCATTAACACACGAATCCCTAAGCCTAATTGGAGACTCAAAACATGCTCATGTCATCAAAAACTTTTTTTTTTCCATCATGTTACATTGTCTTTTAGTTGCTACATGTCCTAAATCAGGACAGAACAGGGGCGTGGTGCCCTTGTCCTAGCCCTATTTTGGGCCCCCTTTGATTCCCCCTTGCATTGGGCTTGTCAATTGTTGAGTGGGAAAAGTCTTCCTATGTCGGCGTAAGACGAGAAATTACCTAAAAACCCCTAATTGGCAAGTATATAAGGAGCACTTCCCCTCCTATTTGTAGAAGTCGAAGAAAAGTAGATGATAAGTGAAAGAGAAGTGAAGTTGATCATAAGTGAAAATAAGCATTCAAACATTCAAACATTCAAGCATTCATTCAAGAATTGAGCATTTCAAGACTCCTTTCAAGGCTAGGTGTTGCATTCAAAACAAGGATTCGATCATTGAAGAGGAGATTTCTATCAACATTCAAGACATCCTATTTCACATATCCATTCAAGCAAATTCATCTACAAAGGTATCAACCTTTCAATTACATCCCATCCTTGAGGTGGATTTACTTCAGACATTTTCTTTGCTTGCAGTATTTTTCAACCACTTGGTTAATTCCAAAATAGGGTTTGACCTGAAGGAAAACCCCCAATCCCAACAAAATTTCCCTTCACTTGCAGATTGGAGTGAGGGAGTAGAGAAATGGAGCTTGGAAGTATTTAAGGCTTCGAAGGGCTTTGTGGATGGCGTGGTGTTGTGACAAGTTTCTCTAGAGAGGCCATTCCATACTACAGGTGTGAGAAAACTTTTGGCAATGAGAATGGTGCAAGAGCCTGGTGAGGTGTCCAAAGCATGGTTGCATAAAGCATCACCACAGTTGAATAAATGTAGAGTGAACAAAACAACAAAGTTGGTTGGCCATTATGTTGGTTTGGAAATGATTCGCAGGACCCTTTGTGGAGATACATAGTGTTGGCAGTTGAAGAGGTTACAGAGCCTGCTAAGGGGAAATCGAGTTGTGGGCATTTATTAACAAGCCCATAAGAGGATAAGATCGTAAATTGATACCCCCTTGAATATCTTAGACGTGGTAGAGATTGTGGATATTTGAATTCCCATCTGAGATTCGAGAGAGATTAAGAGTCAATCAGTTTAAAATGCTACTGCTAGTTGTAGTGTTTTTCAGAGCAGAAATGGTGCCTCTGCAAGCAAAGAGTGGCTTGTTCATTGGAACAAATAGAGGACATGTCGTAACCAAGAGGAAGTTGGCACCCTGACCCTCCGCCAACAAAGGGAAGCGAAGCAAGAGGATAGATTTTGTGAGAAAATTGATTTGGGAAATAACAGAATTGTTGAAGGTAGGGAAGGACAACAGGGCTCTCAAGGTGCCCAAGAAGAAGCTTGGTACCCACAAGCGCGCTAAGAAGAAGTGTGAGGAGATGTTCAATGAGGCTAGAATGAATGATGATTTCTCACAACTAGAGGAACTGTGATGCCTCGGACTTGCAAAATTGGGAAGAGAGGAATTTCCGAGAGGAGAAATAAGTTTGGAAGAAGAAGAGGTTATGACTCAAGGTGCTTATGATTGGCCTCCAAGTATTATTTACTTTGTTTTGCCCAACAAGGAGGTGAGAAGTCTATATTTTCTAGGAATGCGGAAGGATAGAGGATAATGCCCTCTATAGGTTTAGCTAGGCATCACATGTTGAGTGCCTCGACTAAGTCCGACCTTGGAATGCATGCCAATCCTAGCAGTATTCCAGGTCACTCCGTAGATCCCTCGGGGCTACATGGAGCATCGAACCCTGTGGAACACCTTGCGTGTGTGATGATGGTGAGAATGCAGAGGTGGAATTACATAAGCATTGTCGAAGCGGTGGCCCAAATGGTTAGGTAGGAGGGTGTCATTGTGACTTGGACTGGTTTGGTGTAGAAAGCTATGATTGCAATACCCTCATAGTTGCCATTGTGTGACAAGTTCAAGGAGAGACTTCTTTCGTATCATTTAATGGCGGACGGACTCAGTCCTCATGTGGTGGCAAGTCTTGACACTGGATTTGTGGCCACTGTAGCTTTGAATCCTATGAATGTGGCAAGAATTTGTGTGCCACATGTGGTAGTGTCATCCAGTGAGGGCTTAATTAATGGAAATTATTTCATTGTTTCATTCTTCAATGGGTTTGAGTCTTATGTTTGGGTATTAAACTTCTGTAATGGTGATCCTTTATGGGGGAGCACAGGAGCTGGACACGTTTTTTGCATTTGTAGATAGTGGTGTTTCCGATTATGAATTTATGGGCGCATTTGTGTTTGAGAAAGTTGTAGGTGAAGATGTTCAGCTGTTAGATTTTGAGGAGTCTAATTTGATTTGGAGAAGGCGTATCCACAGCGTACATGAACAAGAGTTCGCAAAGTCAAAGTCTAGCAGGCTAGTTGTAATGTGAGTTTTGAAATGGAAGCAGGGATGTCACATGAACAAGAGTTCGCAAAGTCAAAGTCTAGCAGGCTAGTTGTAATGTGAGTTTTGAAATGGAAGCAGGGATGTCACAGTGCATGGCTGTGCCGGTTGGTCTTCACGGGGGAGATTGTTGGGATGTGAAGCCCAATGGTACATGACCTTTTGACTCCCTCAACTCTTCGATTTATACCTTTGTATGAATGTATAAATATGTGTCTATGTACTGTATGTAATCAGATATGGTTAATATAAGATAATTCCCTGCTTGAAAGTGGAGTTAGAGTGGAGTGGACGTAGGCAAACTTCTGAAACACTATAAATCGTGTGTTGTATGTGGCCAGATGGATCTGCAACACCACCTTCTGGTTCCAGAAAGTTTATAGTGGGGATACCCCCAAATGTCGTGTTTCCTGGATTTATAAACATTACAAACAATAACAAAAAGTTTGAAGGGTTCTGCATAGATATATTTAAGAGATTTGTGGTAAAGCTTAGAAGATTGATAAAAATCTAGATTGTGATGACCTTGTTGACCGGGTTGCATATAATGTACCGCACCGTTTTCTCTTTGGTTTATTTTAACTCAGATTTATTTTGATTTAGGTGGAATACTTCTTTTAAATTTCCATCTGTGTTTAGATAAAAAGATGGAATATGCTTGTGCTTTTTCATACGACCTGCACAAGATTTAAAGACTTGACACACCACTTCTGGAAGTAGAGCCTCGAATCGACAAATTTCAAATAGAATCCACCTAAAATATTACCAATAACACCGTAAGCTTCTTTACGCATGAAAATTTATGTTATAATTTTAATTTAGTAAAAAAATTAATAATCATCAATTCTTTATTGTAAGATATTTTCACATAATAAATTTCTTGTTTAAAAAATATATTTAGTAAATTAATTTATAAAATTAATAATTTATTTTAAATACAATATTTTAATTTTTTTATTGTTTAAATGTTAATATTCATAATTTCATGTTATATTGAGTAATTAAATATTTCCAAAAAAAAATCTCTCTTTCAAAAATATATTTGATAAATTAATTTATAAAACTAATAATTTATTTAATATCAATTATTTTAATTTTTTATTATTTAAAACTTAATTTTCATAATTTATTTTATAACTTTAATTTAATTAAAAAATTAATATTCGTATTCTCCAGAATTAAATGTTTCCCAATAATAATTTATTATAAATTAATATGAATTAATTTTTTCCCATAATAAGTCTCTTATTTATAAAATATTCAATATATTGAATAGATTAATATGAATTAAATATTTCTCCATAATAAATCTCTTATTTATAAAATATATTTAATAAATTAATTTTAAAAACTATTAATTTATTCTATATCCATTATTTTTATTAAAAAAATTAAAATTTTGTAAAAAACTTAATATCCGTATTCCTTATTCTCAATGAATTAGATGTTACCCCATAATAAATCTCTTATTAATAAATTGTATTTAATAAATAAATTTAAAAAATTATTAATTTATTGTATGCTAAAGGGAAACGAGTAGACCGTTAATAGTAACATACTGGTCTAACTAAATTTTGAAGTACAATGTAGCCTAAATCTTACTAATTTCAGGTCAGAAGTACATGATTGAACACAAATAAATTAAGACAATGAAGAGTAGCGAACAAACAAATCAGATACCTAAATACCAAATGCCTAAATGTACGAAGTCTTTTATCGCTTATAGCTTGAAAGCAAAAAAGGCCAAAAAGAACAACAGGAAAACTGAGAATCAGCAAATTAAGACGCTTCCTCATTTATCAGATCTAGTAATTCTCTGAAGTCCTCTCGTTTCTTGATCTCGTCTTCATATACAGTCAAATCTTTCGCAAGTTTATTGTCTAGAGCCCAGTTGGCCAACCAGTCAGCTGATTTATTGGCGGAACGGTTTATCTGCTGAAATTCGACTGGACAATTAATCCTGCGACGAAACTCCCTCACTTCCTCAATTTTGGGACGCAAGAAACCATTCTTAGTTTTCCCATCCTTCATAAGATTAATAACAGTTTGCGAGTCTCCTTTCACACATAGTGCAGGGGGACGGTGATGAAGACAAAAGTTTATACCCCTCAATAGACCTTCTGCTTCGGCAAGATCGCTGGTGTTACGGCCGATACAACCACCTCCAAGGGCATTTGGAGAGCCAAGACAATCGCGCAAGATCCACCCATAAGCTGCTGGACCAGGATTACCCCTACTGGCACCGTCAAAGTTGAGCTTCCAAAATCCTTTAATAGTCTTGGTCCAAGACATATTTTATAGCTTTCCTGTTGCTGGGAGTTCCTACACACAAGTTTTTCTAGTAGTTAAAGAGAGGCTTTAATGTTGATAAACCAAACACTGCAGTCCATTGAGAGCGCAAGATAATTGCAGCAAAAAGTTGGGTAGCCTACATATCTTAATAATTCAATCACTTTTGGAAAAATAATTAACATCAGTCTTATATTTTTGTAGACACCTTAAAAGTTCATTTAACAAATATCTCGTAGACTTTTTTATAAGCTTTTGTAGCTTAAATACATAGAATGTCTGCAATGAATATCCACAGAACAGGAAGAAAACAAGGGTGATGAGATAAGCATTTTGTAAAAGAGATGTTAGTTGAAGATATGTAAATTCAACAACGAAAAGTATGCCGTGCAATACATACAACAGTTGTTTAAACAAGGATAGAGAAGAAGATGTATAAATTTTATACCTTTGATAAGATTGCTGTGTAGCTTCCGACCGAGAAAATTCTCACAGATATGGCCCAAATTTCTGTATATGTAGACGGAGAAATCTTGGTAGAGGCGGCAACAGATAACGAGCTACATGAACGGTCGTAGAGAGTGGGCTGTGCTGGCCACACACAAAGGCTGCCGAGTGTTGATAAGAGTTGCCACTTAGCTTCTTTAATTGTTACAGAAGTGATAGCTTGCCACTTATATTAATTAAGCTAAATCAGATTAATTAGACAAGAATTGTACAATAGTTACAGTTCTTATCAAAATATGTATGTTTGGCGAAAATTTAAATAGGAAAGAGAAAAAGTATCTAGGATCTCTAAGATAATTTTTGGTTCTCACCATTATTCAACAAATAGGTTTATTCTTCTCATACTCTTATTATACACACATTCATGCACTTTCTCTTAGCCTAGACATCACGGATGAGGAGCCATCTCCTTGATGTTCATCCCATTCTTCAAAGACTAGAGAAAAATCAGTCTCTCTAACCTTTTATAAAATATAATCTTAGTGCTATTGTTTTTTTTTTCTTTTGAGATTAGATATCCATTCTTCAAATGACCTTCACTTTAGAAGTATACCAAATTTTATTTCTTCAAACAGGTGATAGCTCTTAATGGCTATCTCCTTTGTCTAAGATTTCTTGTTTTATTTTTAGTTTCTGTCATTCTAGTATTAGCTTCTTCATTTCTTAATTTTCGCTCTCCTTGTTTTCCCTTCTCCAAGTAGTGTTTCTCTCATTTTTCATACACTCTTTTAATGGACTCTTGGAAACTAGAAATTACTTTCAAACTATTCATTTATGTCATTCAATTCTTTGTTTATGCAAAGGATATTGGGTGAGTGCAAGAAGTTGAGTCAACTTGTTAGTCAAAAGTGGAAGTCTTTCCCTTAAAAACCAAAGTTTGTTAGTGTAATGGATGGAAAATTAGGGTTTCACAAGTTATGCTATGCAAACTAGGAAATGGCCTAACTTTCACATGCATCACATTAAAAGGAGGAAGAACTCACTAGATCCAACCTCAACTTTAATAAGAAGAGGTTTGAATGTTGATTGAGGTCCTATTCCCCTTTTTTTGTGTGTTGAAAATGTAATTGAAAAGATGTAAACTGAATGCCAAACCTAGAGTAAGAAGGTAAATCCATGAAATTACAATTTGGACTGATTATGTTAACTGATAATGAAATAGAAACTTCACAACATGTACAAAAATGGAAGGAGAATTTGATTGTGCACTTGTAATTTAAATCTGGAACTAAACTAATAGGATGTGGGTGCCTAACACCTTGGTCTAAAAATCTAAATTCAGATGCAGTCCAGAAGAAACTTGTCAAATTTGAATGGCTCTCAGTCTAATCACTTAGCCAAAGCCATAGGAACTTTCAAGGCCATTGACCTTGCTAGCAAATTGGATATTAAATATCTATGGATTGAGGGGGATGCGAGAAATATTATTGAATGCCTTTTAGGTAAATCGTCCCCTTCATGGAATATTGAAAATTGGATAGACAAAGCTAAATCCCGCATTGGCAACTTTGAGAATGTAAGAATCTCACACATGTTTAGGGAAGCGAACTTGGTCACTAACTATTTTACCAACGAAGGAGTTAAGCTCTCTAGATGGCAGATGTGGCAATCCTACAAGGATCTAGAAGTGGCTGTGAAATCCTTAATTATATATGATGTTATTCATGGAAAGTTTGCCATTTCAAAAAATGATTAAGAGGACCAGTTCAAGGTACTATTTCATTCAACACTTCATCGATGCCATTATTATCCCTTCTATCTGCATGAAATAACATATTTTGTGGGTTCCTAGGCTTTGTTGTAAATATGTTGCCAAGATTTTGTGCTCTTCAAGTGATAAGAAAGATTCTTGCAAAAAAAAGGGGGAAAATAGGAAAAGGGTGGAGCCGAAAACCTATGAAAATAATCAAAATAATCAAAAAGTTTGGAATTAGATTGTCAAAGGAGGGCTGCAACCTTTCTTGGATAAGCTTCATGGTGCTAACCCCAATATTGTGAGGTATTTATTGAAAAAATGGAAGGAGGAAGCCATCATTATGTTTGGTAGAAATATGATTATGAATGACAGTCTGATTGGAGAAGTTACGGGCCTCTCTACTGAAGGTTTGAAATTCTTTCATGACAGGAAGATTTTTGATGAAGCAGTTATCATTTTCCCTAAATCAGAGGAGGAGAGGGAAGCACAAGTAAAGGTTTTGAACACTTACTTTGAGGTCAGCACCATTAAAAATCTCTAGAGGGAGGTTCTAAGGGTGGTGATGGAATATATTACGGTCGACAAGAGATTTAGAAGGGTGTATGGCTATCACTTTGTCCTTCTCAACCACTTCAGGTACAAGGTCAAGGTTTCTTTCCCCTATTATCTGTTGTTTTCTCTCAAACACTATATTTTGGAACATTGTAAAATCCCTAGGAGTGCCCCTGGTTTGCATGTCGGTCTTATCTAGCTTATTGATGAGCACTTTGCTAGTCTGCTAGCTCCATCCTATCCCATTTTGCCCTCGGACTTTAATGGGTATGACACTAAAACCAGTGTGTCCAAGGGAAATTGTGATGGGGATTCAGACTAGGAAGAGGAAATTTATCCTCCCCCCAAAAGGACTCCTTAAAAATCCCCTTTGAGCAAGCCTTCAGGTAAACCAAAAACCTCTATGAAAACCCTCTGCAAGGATAAAAAGAAAATGAAAGCTCCCTCAAAGAAAAAATTAGTGTCTCACTCTAAACATTTGTTGGGTGACCCTTCTGATACTTCTAATTCCCCTAAAGATTCTCTTTCCTCCCACCCTGCTACTGACAAAGAGAATAGGTTGAGATTTCTGAAAGACCTCAAACTGGATGAACATTACTTTAAATTGGACAAAGAATCTCCCGATGATGTGTTGGCTATTGCAAGGAATAGTCTAGTGGATATTTTTTAGGGTTTTTAAATGGGCTTTTCATGAAATCAAAGACCTTAACCTTAAGAATAAGGCAACTAATAGTAAACGAGAGGAGTTGGTTGATAAAGAAAAGCCCCAAAAGACCATAGGGGCAATCTATATAGAGGAGGAAAAGGTATCCATGGCAGAGTGTCTACAAAGAATAGTGGAACTTATTGATAAAATGAAAAAACAAAATGAGAAGAAAATCTTGCAGATTGAGGGGGAAGTTAGCAAAATCAGGGAGACCTTGAATGTAATAATGAAAAAAAGTCACAAGATCATCAAGAATTTTGTGGCCATGATGAAGATGATAGTGGAGAAACTAGAAAAATATCAGCACGACACCCTAATTGTGAACCTTGATGTTGACAAAGAAAAAGATTAGAAAGAGGATTATTTCCTGTCCAAGAGAACCACATCCAATCTGAAAAGAAAGGCGGAGTCCACGAATCAAGAACTTTAGGACTTGAAAAGATCATCCCAAGAGATGAACAATCTGGAGATAGAGATAGTTGAGATTTTTAAGTCTTTAGGTTAATGCTTTTCTAATTTTAGTTCTTGTTGTCTTTTTGTTTTGTATGTTGTCTTTCTGTATGTTAGACAACTTTTCTTTGTTGGTCATCTTAGACTGCTTAATTTAAATTTTAGTTTGTAACTTGGTGGTTTCAAGTCCCAGTAAAACTCACTTTTTTCCTAATAAAAAAATTGTCAAATTTTAAACTATTCTAATAGGACTATGTTTCTCCAAAGTGCCCTAGTCCTAGACCATGGTTCCCTAAATCTCCCTAGTCTAGGTACTTTCTGTAGAAATTTTCGAGATGTTCTATTTCTAGATCTTGATATTGTTCTAGTCTTCTTGACTTAATTGAGTACTTGTAGTTGTACACAAGATGAAAGAAAGGTAGTTGTGGATAGGGGCTTTCCTAAGGTCAAACCCCTGGTTTGGATTTAACCCTGGTGGTTGAAATAGAAATTGAACTTCAACTTAATTGGAAAAGCTTACCTTTTGAGGTCAAGGCTGAAATGCTTGAATGTAGATGATTATACCTTCAATAGATGATGCAATGCTCTTAGGATAATTTCCTCATATGTTGATGCAATAACATGATAAATCACATAAAATATATCATGAAATTATAATTGAAACATAATATGAAGATGCCTTGATGTAGTTTTGCTACTCCTTGAATAAGATCTACTCTTGAAGAAGAAGAATTACTCTTTAATTGATGATAAAGTTAGCATATGATTAGATTATGAAAAATGAATTGAGAAGGATGTCATATATAGGGATTTTTATTATTAAAAACACCTTTAGGCCAACATAGAATTGATATATTTTTTTATAGAGCTAGATTTGAATCTGGTAAGATTGCCCAATTAAGGTCCCAAAATTTCAGAGAAAAAAGTTCAAGACCTAGTTTGACCAGCTTTTTTCTTATTTTCTAAGGATGTGAACTATCATGATTATAATATTAAATACAACACAGTGGCACAAATTAAGATGTGTAGATATGTGTAATATGCTTTAAGAGTTAAAATTAGGATGAGATTAGGATTAAATAATAAAGGGTACACCTAGAATTTAGGGCCCAAATAAGAGCATGATGATGTAACAAAGTAGAATAATTCCCATAAGATTAATTAAAATATTAATTTGAATTGATAAAGGTTCTATAATGCAAAGAGGAAAGGGAAAGACAAAAAACGGTACTAGGAGAGTGTGAAACTAAACACAGTAATAAAGGTGTATAATTTACGATGCTACATTTAGAGACAAATAAAAAATTTGAACTACTTATGTATAGGATATTATAGTGGTATAAAAATATGAAATATAAGATTTTATTTCTAGTTTCCAATATGTAATATTTTGTAGCATCATAAATTGCATAATGTAACAATTTCATGCTTTATTGGACACTTGCTTCAATGTTGATTCCCCAATTCATTTTAAGACCACTTATGCTCTATTCTACCCTTAAATTTTAACAATCATCCTAAGCTTAAAATTTTGTCAAATGCAAAATCTAAGACTATGTCCTATGATTGGAGGCTAATGCTTGGTTCTCCCTTTTGAGGGATCATTTTTTAGTGGACCTAAGAAGGAAATGCACTAGCACCACCAAAATGGGATACATTTAGGGTGTTGTGGGTGTCAGCATTTATCTTTGATGATCTAGACATGATCTTTACATTTATTGATATTTGTTGACTTACACCTAAAATAACCTTTGTGATCCATACATAAAAACTATCTTTTATTCATCATAATAAGTAAGAAAGATCACATAAAGAATAAGTTATCAAACTATCAATCAACAAACTATAAGCAACAATATTGATTGATTCATGTTCCTTAAAACTATTGTTACTATAACACTAAGCAATAATATTTTATAGGACTTCAAGGGAACACTACATAAAGCCTTTCTGTAGAATTCCTTGAGAGGGTTTCATACCTAAGGTAAGATTGTCAACTCAACATTTTTTATTTTCTATCATCTATCCTCCAAGAGGAATTCACTCTCATTCATTATTGTCATTGTGGAGACTTGGAAACACCATTGTCGATTTTGATTTAGGTAAGCTCCCATATGAAATAAATTGTTCCACCATTTTCTATGTGTGTAGGTACACAATTTATAGTGAGACATGAAGAAATAGACTAAGTGAATAGTGAAAAACATTAACATACTTAGAACAAACAAAAACCTCAAGACTCAGGTGCTCAATTCCCTTGTCTACCAATTTGACCCAAATTTTTAGGACATAGGTGTGTAGAGCCTTTTGATCCTATTTCCAACAATATTCCAAGAATCCACAACCTTTAAACATAGGTGAATAGTGCTTTTGTCCGACATAGTCAACTCCAAATTTCACTTTCAAGTTCTTCTCTATGTTTACATTATAGATATACTTTTTTGTGTTGTATTTTCATTCTATATTTTTAGTATTATGTCAAACTCATTTATTTAACCATTGTAAGCATAGTTTATTCACACACAATTCAAAATCTCAATCTCTTACAACAAAGGAATAGAAACTAAGTGCCTAGCTCTTCCTTGAGAACAAAGCTAAGCCTATACATGTCCAAATTTCATAAAGGATTGGGATTTGTCTAGGTTGTATAGATTGATCTATGAATCTTATTTTATTTATTACATATTTTTTAATACCAAAATGTAAAATGTTGATTTTCCTATGATATACAAAAATAGCTTGAAAAATCATATATTTTTCACAAAAGCATGCACATGCATTGCCAACATAATTTAACATAAATAAAAAGTAGTGTCCTATGTCTGATTGTGCTTTTTTTCATGACCAATTCTATAAATTTGTTGTAATGACATACTCATGATTTTTTTTATGTCTTAAATTGATGGCACTAGGACAACTAGCACCCCTATTCTAGTAAACTAGGGTGCCCAATGCACTTATCTAAGTAGTATATATCAGATTTGTGAATTCATATCAAATTCAAGTATCAAGTATCAAGTATCAATATCATATCTAGTGAATGTTTTCCTCATGTTGAGAAAATCAAGAAACCAACATAAATTCTTGAGGCATATTTAAGAATAGTATAGTAGTAATAATCTCTTGGTGAAGGTGTTATTCTTTATATATATTATTTTATGCATTGATCTTACAACTTTATCGTGTGATTTGATTGATTGTGAGTTAGGCTTCATTAAAATCCTATTTTCATTGTCCATAATTTCCCTAATCCATAAGTTCAATAATGGAGCATGTTCACAATTTAGAAATTGATCATGAAACTATGATCACAATTTGTTTACAAAGTGATTTTGATATAGGAGCATTTAGCACCATTTAGGAGTTGTAGAATTTTAGTTGATTCTTATCTTATTTATGCCACCAATTTTAATATTAGATGGTGGTAATAGTTTTGAATCTTGATAGCATGTTTATCATGTTAGCATTTCCTTGCTACCCCGTCGTTTTGGTAGATTATTTATTTTCTGCATCACTTGTTTTGGTCCCTGTTATGTTGTTAATGTCTTTGGCAATGTATCAAAAATTGTGTATTCCTTGCAAGAGTTTGTTCTTACAAATAACATACACATCAATATTGGGAGCTTCCTTTATTTCAATAATAATGGATTGTAAACTATGCCTATTCATGTACTAATTTCATAAAGGATTAGGATTGTTCTAGGTTGTATAGACTGATTTGTGGATCTTAATTTTTTATTACATATTTTTTAACACCCAAATTACCTTCAAAGACACTAGACTACATCATGTAGCCATACATTCAGGATTAGGACTCAGAGGGTTTTTAATGACTCCCCTAACCAACAACTTGGGTTTTCAACTGGCCCCCAAAACAAGCAGAGAAGGATTTTCCCAGGCTTCCTTAACCTCCAACATACATCCTAGGTTGCCAAAAACAAAACCTATCCTTAACCAAAAACCAAAACAACAAGTGGTTAGACTGGGCCCTTTAAAACTACTAGCATCCAGCCTTCTTGTGG
This sequence comes from Cryptomeria japonica, assembly GCF_030272615.1. NCBI lineage: Eukaryota > Viridiplantae > Streptophyta > Pinopsida > Cupressales > Cupressaceae > Cryptomeria > Cryptomeria japonica. The sequence continues at coordinate 2,997 of NW_026729534.1, read as the reverse complement.
GTTTTACAAGGCTCCCATAATCTGAACCAGACATCAATAAAATAAACAAAAAACAACATCCTGTTGGCATTTTTGATGATTTTGTTGTGATTGTCATTGATGGACACACACTTGCTATGAGATCACTTTTTGAATGTATGAGTTATGGTCAATTGGTATTTGTTCCCAACCGATATTATGTAGTAGTCTTTAGTCTACCGGTATTACCGATCTCAAGCGGCATGAAGACCTCAAGTGGTTCGAGGATCTCAAGCAGAATGGAGTAAAGGTTAACTAAAGCGACAGCTATCATTTTTCCCAGTCTTCATTTTTGTCAACCAATAATCGGTTTAATATTTGAATCGGCATAACTATGTGTTTCCAACCAGCAATCGGTAAAGTTGTATAGACCGGTAATACTCTGTGATGAGTTACCAATTGGTATTTTTGTGATGAGTTACCATCCACCGACACTTTGATGGTGATTTTGTGTCATGTTACCAAATGTGTCTAGATACACTAAACCTAGGAACTTTCAATGTAATCTTATTGGACCGACATGAAATCAGATTCCTTTTAAGGACATCATGTCAAGGGTTTTAGAAGTTGTTAGGGTTTAAGGTGATTGTTGAGATTGTTGTATATGCGATCACAGAAGGAGGAAATTTCTGTGTGAAGAAAAAGAGTGTGAGGTGTCTGAAGACTGAAGTAATTCTAAAATGCATTAATAATGAGCTATCAAGGATCTAACCAAGCATACTGTGCTAGTATTTAGATCTCTCACTTGTTGAATACTTACATCTTCGACAAGTCTGAAAACCCTTAGCTGGGTAGGCTTGGCAAAGCCTTTGTAAATCCTCTAACAAGGTGCTTCACAACTGTGGATCTGTAATCCTCTCATAAGGTAGTCTTTGATCGGACTTATCTTCTAACAGAGATTGAGATTCCTAATAGGATCTGTTCTGGTAAAGAACATTGTATGACCTTACCCGATCTGACCTTAAACAGTTTGGTTACTATTCTGCAGATAGTTACTTGTGAGTTTCATCTCACCATGGTTTTTCCCATTTGGGTTTCCACCTCAAAATCTCTTGTGTTATGGTGATTGTGCTTCTGTGTGTGAATGCCTTATTTGCTGTTTGGTTTGCATGTGTGTTAACCAGTTTGTTTGTAAAACTGTTTTACCGGTTTACTGCTAGACTATTTAAATATTTAAGTACAGTATATTTTGGTATACTAATTAACCCCCCCTCTTAGTATTCATAACATCCAAGAGGGGTCTTTTGAAAGGCTTCCCAAACCTTCGTAGTGGGTTTTAAAGTGGCTCCCATAACCAACGAGAGGGTACCCATCACCACCCAACATCTGATCAGGACTCACCTTCTAGCATGACACCTCTCCACCTCAATAAGAAAGGAAACCACCTCAATAGGAGCTGGAAGGAAAGAGACCAAGCACAGGGAAAACGAAGTAGATAACCCCAAAATAAGGACCATCAACCAGCAAATATTCACATGATTCTTAGCTTGAAAGAAGGGTTTTGAAAAGGTTCTCAAAACCTTGAATAAAAATAGAGGCCAATACTAGAAGGACTCTATGCCAATAAGTTTCACCAAAGTCTCCACGTCTAAAGGAGAAGATGGAACGAAACCCACTAGCAAAGAGACAATCAAAACAAAACATCCAACCTTGAATAGAAAGGTATCCAATAACCGTATCAAGATCCATCCAACCAAGCTCTGTCCACAACTCTTACCCTCTATAGAAGAGTGGTCCACCTCAATAAGATAGACAGAGACAAAACAAAGAAAGAAAGGTTGTGAAACACCAGAGAATCTCTTGAAAAGAATAGATCCATAAAAGAACTCACAATATGCAAGAGAAAACTCAAAAATATCACACCAAAAAGATGCAGGGACCTCCTAGACAGAGTTCCCCAACCACACCAGATCATTCCCAAAGGCCAAAACATAGCCCGTGGGGAGAAAGGACTAAAAAAAAAAAAAACCTCCACCCGGATCCCAAACATCTCCCTCACACCAAGGCACAACCAAGAGAGTACACATAATGGACAAAGCCATCGTAGCCACCACCAAAACTTTCATGTGAAACAACACGACCAACAAAAGGATCTCCACCTCACAGGCCAACCAGGTCCAAAAGAAAGCTTGACCTAGATCCAGATCCAAACACCCGCATATCCAATGATCACTATTGCCAACGCAGAAAGGAAGAGTAGCATGGGGGTAAGGGAAAAGAGACCCAATACCATCCACACTCTTAGTCGTGCTCACAATGCCCACAACAAAAATAACCGATGGGAATATGCCATTAGCCAATAAGAGCAATGGGGAGCAGAGTTGGGACACATCCCTCCCAACAACCAGAGAAGGCACCAAAGCATCCACAACACTGGCAAAAAGTTTGACCTCCACCAGGACCCTAACCCCACCAAGATCGACCACCTCCCCATCTCTATCATTTGCTTCCTCCACCGCATCTTCTCCTCCATTGGCTACCCTTGAAACCTTACCTCCAGCGACACTTCCTGCTTCCTGCATCTTGGTTTAACAACAACTCTATATGATACTCATTGTTACCTTTTAATTATAATATCTTTAATGACCTCTATCCCACATTAATCGCTGTGAATGTCCTCTATGAAAACACTGTACTCTGCCATGTTGCATCTCTTACTCTTCAACCAAGAATTACAATTGTCATTCAAACTCTATCATTGTTCTTCTATATGCACAAGAAATCTCATGCTTCACTTCACATCACCAATAATTTCCACAAGAATATCATTCTTTTTTGAAATGATGGCATTAGTTTGAATCTCACAATAATTTGTCGTGCAACAATCTTGGAGATAAACTTGGTTGTAGTGTGGTAGTCAACACATAATCGAAGATTTTTAACGACTCTAATAGTTGTTCCAAGGGTCATATTTAGAAAGATAAATGCAATTGCCAGCCTCTCACTATGTTGGAAAAGGAAAAAATCTTTTTAGTCCTC